>NC_056735.1:1220545632-1220573132 GCF_019279795.1 Protopterus annectens
TAACTCTGTTTTTAATTTTAGTATGGAATTTAACAATATGACTATTGAATTTTTGGATACGTTAGTGATGAAAAAAGGTGGCAAATTAATTTCATGCTTATTTACAAAGCTATGCCTAAAATTGCCTTTCCGTTTTAATAGAAAGCACCATTAGAGTATTAAAAAGAGAATTTTAAAGACTGAAGAGGCAGAAACAGGTAAGCTAACATGAATGATTTGATAACGCATTTCAGGTTTCATAAGATCATTTTGTTGCTAGAGATTACCCAACAATAATTATTTGGGCTGGAAGTGTAGATGTGAAGGACATCAGGCAAAGGAAATGTCATCTTCTGAGATTAACCCAATCAGCAAAAAAGAAGCAAACAAAAAAAAAACACTCTACTTTAATACATAGTAAGATATGCATGCAAAGATTACTGAACATATTTACACATACAGCTATAGATCCACACATGCACATATGAATGCACACAAAATATGCAGTCTTGTACTGACCAATAGATGAACAAACAAATCAAACTGTAAATAAAAGCACCCTTCAGCTGGTGTGTATTCTACCAGAAGAGTTGGCTGGCATAATTTAATATTCAGTCTAAAACAGAATATTCATGAACTTTGGAGTGTAATCAGTTGCTTATTCTTAAGTAGATGCATTGTAAAATAGGGCTACGTTTTTTTTTCCATCAGAAAAGACTTGTTGGAGAAATTAAATAGTGTTGCTTGCATCAACCTCTGAAATATCATCCTCAAGGTAAGTCAAAATGTAAAGGAAAAAGCTGGTAAAAATTATGTTAGTGGAATAGTGAAACACAGCAAACAGAAGGATTCAAATGTTAAAGTCAATAAAAGGTCCAAGTAAAGTGTGGTGGTAGTGGGGAAGTTGTGCAAACTGAAGAATACCCCTGCTAAGGAAGCTGTTTTAAAGAGAAATCTACCAATAAGATTAAAAAGGGAGTTAATGGTAGAAGTAACACATCAGTAAATAAATACAGTCGCCAAGAAATTCTATCAATCTAGAATGCTGACAAATCAATGAGGATAGGTAAATAATTACCAAAAGGTAAAGAACTATTTTGTAACACGTGTGTTGCAATACAAGCTTTGAGTGGAATGGAACTCAGAAATGAAGAACAAATACCTGAAATGGGAAATACTTCTAAGACATCCTTAGAAAAAGAAGGAAGAAAAATCCTGCAGTGATCTGAAATATCCTGTTTACACTGCATACTAGGAATGCAGGAAGAATGTAGTGAATTATAGTTGTGGGGTAGAGTTGATAACCTGGGAAAGCAATCCTAATGTCTTCTAACAAGATTATTGTCAGTTCCACTTCTATGTAAACAAATATTGTTTTGCACAGTATTCCAAGTGGCAAGTGCTATATATCCCATATATTAAAATAGTATGTTCACAAAAATTCAATTGTATGTTCACAAAAATTCTATCTGGGGTAAGGTTATCATGTGCAAAAATCTGAGTACTGTCACTGCAAGTCACTGAAAAGCTCTTATCCGATGAATGCATGCATGAAATCTTATCCTGACTTGCCTTGTTTGATGTACTTCAATGCTACTTAACTGATGTGTTTTCTGAAAAATGAACATTTCTTTGTTTGTTTTTTTTTTTTTTTGTTGTTTTTTTTTTTTTTAAGGTTTACCTTTCAGACAGTTCACACAGGCACTGGTTCTAAGCGTCATACATGTAAATACATGAAATGATTGAGCTACATACTTACCAGATCATTTATTCAAATAATCTCGAACAATCCTAAAAATCCAAGAAGGAGAAGGGAAGACTAGTCCCTGGGATTCAGAAAAGTGATAGGTACAGTCACACCAGTCCAGGCATTATTTATCTTTCATGTATGATAAAGCCGTTGACTCATTAAGGATTAACATCTGAAACAGCAATGTGAACACAGCAACTAATTAAAAATCTCATTCATGCACAGAACAAGGCCTTCAGTGAGAACCCAAATCTTACAGTATTGGCATGGTATGCAATAAGAAAGATCTGTGAACTTGTGGTGCATATATATTCTTCATTGCGACTCACATTGTTCATTGCACACAGTGCTTAAGCAACAAGGAGGAAAAAGTAGCTAGCAGCTTTAAAAAGCCAGTCTGGTATCATTTCATCTATTGTTTTACTATATTAATGGTTAGAAATAGGAGTATACAAAAGGTATAAAACAGTGCGAAGCAAGCAGAGGAAAGCACATAAGGGGAAATGCTAAGGAATGAACAAGATGGTGTCGGAAAAGTAAGGTAACATTTTATTTCCAGGATGGGAGCCCATTTTATGTACATCAAGCAGGTAAGGTGAGAAAGACAAAAAGTTAAGGAAAGTTGACAGAAGGTAAGATGGTTAGGGTAGGTTACAGGGACACATGAAGAAATATAGAAGACAGACAAAACTGATAAGGGAGGTGTTGATGCAGTGAGAAAGGGGGACTATGGTGGAGCAGGAAATGTTATGCAGACAAAGGGAAGACAGTAGTGATGGGGAGGATTGAACAACAAATAAGAACAGGCATAGACACTAAAGGGATGGGAACACAGGAATGGGGAATAGGGTGGGAATAACCAGCAGTATAACTTGCTGGTGTTGGACCCGGTGTGAGACCATGCTATACCCTCAGCACCCCCAAAACTGGACCTTGACTAGCAGGGATGTAACTCTTCAAGCCACAAAAAGAGCATTTCCAGATAGTTGATGCAGGCATCTGGTCACCAGTTCACCAGCTTTCTGACCAATTCAGCTTGCTAACTCTTTCATATCAATGGGTTCACACCCCCGGCAGAACCGTGTGGGTACTACAGCAGCCCTAGATGTTGAAGCCCTATCAGGGGTAGGGCTCCAAAGACTGTTATGGTCCTGTTCTACAGGTCTTTTTAAGGAGGCAGCCCTGCAGTTCGCCTTAAAATGGAAGAGATAGTGCTGGTTGCTGAAGAATGGTTGTCCATGGCAAGGCGACAGTTGATGCTGTCAATGTTGCTGTATAATAAAGGAAAACATATGAAGAAACAACTTAAGCAAATAAAAAATAAATGTAATAATTGTTAAGGATGGCAACAAGGATGGTGGAGAAGGAAAATGCAAGCATACAATTAAGTGCAGACGTAAATAGAAATTGAAATATATTATCTGATGTATGACTACATTACAACATGAAAATCTTCCATTTGATATAACAGGAGCATGCTGATAATGGAAGCATATGTAACATGACTTTTACAACCTCTGCCTCACCATTATGTAATGTGTGTGAAGCAGTAAATGTAAGTAAAGCATATGCTGTATGACCTCAAAACCTTCCTACTTTGAGCCATAAAAGGCATGTGTGTCACAAATATGCAGACCTTTGTTAATGCACTGTGATTATGTGCATTGAAAATACTATTCCACAGGCATATTTCTACATGAATGTATGTGCAGAAATAACTGCTTCTGTATGCACAGTAAATGTTACCCACCTTTAGTATGCAGGCACTTCAAAATCACTAAGGTCTCAAGCACAGGGCGACAGTTCCTGTGACCCTTAGTGGTGTAACATACTGTAGGGTCATACAAACAGAAAGAAAGCACCTGCTGCAGGAACAGGATACAAATCATTCCTTCTATCAACCATAAAGGGCAAGTGCATTACCTGTTGAGGCATCCTTACGACCACCAAACCTCAACCTACTAAGAAGCACATATACTTACAATAACATATAGCAACTGCCTTATAAGCAACAAGTGTGACCAAATTCCCTAAATGAAGCTGCTTAAAATGTTTAAATACATGGCTGTGTAGCAAATGGGGTGTGTCTATGACAAATAATAAGCTATATTATGCAGAGTATCAAACATGTACTTAACCATGCACCTGGAAAGGTGATCTAACCTCTCTTGATATCAGTAGCAATTCTCCACTATGACCTCTGGAACTATGGGAGAAGAAAAAGACAAACACTAATGCATTACAGTCCAATTAAAGATTTCCAGTTAATATAAATAAATAAAGTATACTTCAGACATTCAGTACATTCAGTAGCATTCACTATGTTGTCTTCTTCCCATCAGTAAACACGAAGTGAAAGGTACCACTTCAGGTCGCTGTAGAGGGACCTGCATTGTATTAGTTCTAGGGATAACAGTGGCCTCAGAAACCACCATGGCAAGAAAGTGCCAGGCATCAACCCTATACTGTGGCCCTCATAGAAGTCACCAAGCAATGGTCTCAGTGGTCTTTATGGAGGAAATGGAGAAAGATTTTAAACTCCTGATATAATTACCATGGCATGCTGCAATTACTAGTGGCCTCTGAAGCCATAGGCATTCACCAGGTCTCATAGCAGATAATAGTGGTTGTCATCTTGTGGTCACATACTTTTTCCGTTGTGAGAAATGTCACACAATTTAGAACAACTCATTGATGTGGTCAGTGGCCAGGTCCCAGTTGGACCTTGCAATTTCTGAAATTGTAAAATATAAAATTAGTGGAGTGGAGCATAGCAATCAAAGTATAGCTATATGGCATGTTGTGCAGCTATGATATGTGCTGTTGGTGACTCCATTCCTAAAAGGATGAAGCCAGATACTACAAAGAAGTGTCTTACAACATTTTCATGATGAAATGTGCACAGTACATGTCACATGTTTTCAGGTGTGTGCACGCTTGACATATAAACTTTCTGTGATAGTTTACTGCTAGGCACAACATCTAAATTGACTGATTCAGAGACATTACCAGTTGAACCCTCATTAACATAACTGATACACTCAGTGGTCTGGAACAGCATCATACAAATGCCAGCTTTTGCAGACAGCCTTATTATGGTACAGAACAAGACATACTATGGACAGCTGCATTTCTAATTGCTTAATGTATGCTTAACATTTTCCCAAGTAGCAGATTTATGTAGATGTGCATTATTGTTTCTCAGTCAAAATATATGCTATAAGGAAATACCAGGGGCTGCTAGGTTCTTTAAAAAGGGTAAGGACCTGTAATTGAGGCTGTACACAAGGGCTGGCAAGGTTAATAGGCAGAGCATCTAACACCAGATGAGAAAAGTAGCTGTTAAAGGAAGTATGCCAGCATGGTAATATGATAGGAATGGCCATAGCTACACCTGTGTAAAGGTTATGTTTAGCACAGATATTGCTGTATATAACAATAACATGATATTGCCACACTCACAGTGAACAAGTTAATGACACCCAAAATGGTGATGTGCATTTGGGTGGTGGTGGTGTGTGTGTGTGTGTGTGTGTGCATGTGTGTGCGTGTGTGTGCGTGTGTGCATGTGTGTGTGCATGTGTGTGTGTGTGTGTGTGTGTGTGTGTGTGTGTGTGTGTGTGTGTGTGTGTGTGTGTGTGTGTGTACAAACTAAACACAGCAAATGCTGTCCTGTAATGTCTCAGTGGAAAGGTATGTGCCAGAGTACACACAATGCAGTACGGTGATGCAAAGTGAGGCAACAATGGCAGACCATTTACCTGTCTGTCATAGGCTTTTGTGTATGCTCTGGTTTGGGGATTGGGAAAATTCCACACTGGTTGTTGTGTGCTTGCTTCTGTTGGAAAGTTATGAAGTATACTTTTACAATTCTCACTTTAACATCACAGCAAAAGACAACACCACTATATACCCAACTGAACACACCAAATTGCTAGGAGTGGAAACAGACAATAAACTAAAATTTGACATTCACATATCCATGACCATAAAAAAAGTCAACAAAAAACTAGGAGCGTTATACAGAAATAAGCATCTTCTCACCAAAGCAGCAAGGATTTCAATAGCAAATTCCCTCCTTATCTCCACCCTACTTTATGCCTCTCCAATATATACCAACCTAAGACAATGCGATCTAAACAAGCTAGAGACCTGCTACAACAAAATTGCCAAATTGGCCACAGGGGCATCCTACCATAGTCACCACTGTCTCTCACTTGCTGAACTGGGCTGGCTTGAACTCTCTCACCTCCTTCAATGGTATCAACTCTCACTCACCCACAAACTAGTAAATCATCCACTAAATGTCTCATCCCTCCAGAATCTACTTCAACCCTTTCGCACCACCAGACCACTAAGATCCAGCAACAAAAATCACTTTCAGATCACTAAAGCCAATAACTCTGCTGGTGAAGCACTATTCTTTTGCACCATAGCCAAATTATGGAACTCCCTCCCACCCACAATTACTTCCGTACCATCATGCACCCACTTCAAAACTTTACTAAAAGCACACCTAAAAACATGCTGGCTATGCCCTTGCAACTCCCACTCTAATATCACCCACCCCATCCAACCACTACCTTTCTTTCCACTCCACTAACTACCTTGATTATAGCAAGCTCAGATGCTCATAAGCCTAGTACTTATACAGCAGGAACTTCTTATTTTAACATTTGTTAATGTCTGCTATGTACTTCACAGATAAAGATTCTAGTTGTCTACTGATGTACTATGTTCTTCATCTGTAAATATGTTGTAAGTAATTGCTATGTAAATTGTTAATCGCTATGTAATCCAATGTAACTACTATCTGTTTATTTTAACTGTGGAGCTTTTCTCCCTGGGCCTCCACTGAAAATGGACCTACATCCAGTTGGACACTCCTAGTCAACAAATATAAATAAATAAATAAATAAATAAATAAATAAATAAATAAATAAATAAATAATTGTATGATCAACACTCCTGTTGGAATTTACAGAAAGAGATGTATACTGTACTTAGAATCAGGAGACAGGCAGTCTGTATTGGCATACTCACCTGGCATATTTTTATACATTCAGTAATATGCCTGTCAATGAAAAGTGTGGGATGAGCTAGGAATCTGCTGAGTGGAAGCATAGAAATAGCAAGTTCTTGAATGCAATGAAATATTACTGCAGGCCATCTGTCTCCTTGGCTGATGGCTGTTCATGTGTAAGGCTGCTGACTGTCCCACTGTGAACTTCCTTGTCAGAATCTTATGGTTGACATCTTTGCTGTCAACAGCCAAGACCACAACTATGAATAGGTCAGACACAGAGACACTGATATTATCCATGAAGATGAGAAATGGGCTTTCAAGCTTGCAGATGAGGGTATTGGAGCAGGATAGGTGCTGTCAGTTGAAGTACCTTTGATGGAGATGGAGGAATTCTGGTTTCTCTTAGAGGGCAAGCAGTCTTCTCATAGTCCCATGGTGTGGTGTTAGACTTTGAAACTAAGCTGCAAAATGTCCAAGAATTATCCATTAGAGATGCCCAAGATGAATTACACTATAATTAGTTTCTATTGCTTCCTTTGTGACTGCATATATTACAATGTTATATGTTTTGGGTAGTATAGGAATATCAGGCATACAACCTACACAAGGACCTGCATAATGTAAGGTATAGCCCAGTACTGTTGGCTGTAGTGTAGGACTAAACACTGTAGCATTAAACCTGATCTGGGAGTAAAGAAGAAGAGGAGGGTTATACTTGTGCTAGTCTTTGTGCTTTACTGTGTTCACAGATGATTCTTTGCCCATCACACCCCATGGGACTTCCACCACTTGATATCAGAGAATCATTGGACTCTGATGATAGCAATTATCATCTGGCAAAGTCAATGGGTACATTGTCTGTGCTGGACTCAGGCAGTGTGCAGATTGAATCCACTACTCATGCTATGTACACAGCCTATTTTTCCATGAACAATTAACAAACACAACCGCACAGTGAAGGCACATTATTGTTGACCTTCTGACAGCAAGTTTGACACCCCTTGTGGGCCTGTAATCAATATCTGCTACATGACCCATTAAACTAGAGGTGAGTACATAGGTGTGTGTAGTGGGATGTATTGGAAACTCAGCTACCACCCTCCCACTGAACTAGCTGCATTAATTTGAGAGACCCAATGTATGTGTTGGGCCATTAAGGAGGTGCAGGATAATACCATCACAGCCTTTGCAGTGTTGATAGGATAATGCATGGTGTGCAGAAAGACATTTGAGAGTGTACTTCCCATATGTGTGACATTTTTATAGACTTGATTGCATATTGGCCCAAGGCAGGTGCACCCATACTATCGTGTCATGTGACGGGCATCATCCATGTAACCAGTCCACCATTCACTCTACTCCATACCTCTCAACCTCTTGCACAAGAAATATGTACAAAGCCAAAAATAATGGCAAGGGGAGGGCAGGCCCCAAAATATTGCTCTTATAAACTTAGACATTTTTTAGAATAAAATGTTTTGCATTATCATACATTTTTCAATAGATATAGTTTGAAACTCAAATGATTATCATTATGTAGTGACTTCAGTCTTCAAAGATTTCAAAATCTTGAAATTCTGCAAAAATCTGGACTGTTGAGAGGTATGCTTTACAGATGGTAGTCATTGTGGTCATGGACAATAAAGGTAATGGTCATGTATTGCCAGAACTTCTTCCACATCTTCAGGTGAGGACATACTTATGGACATCAGACGATGTCCCCAGGGTTGTGCCAGTCATGACAGTGGCACGTGCGGTAACAAATAATGGTCTCATTCATGTAATATGTCTACATCTAGTAAGGGCTGTAGTACTATCTATGCAGCTCCTAATAGAGGCAGCTGTCTTGCATGGTGGTACACACCCTGGACCTCTCATGTAGATTATGCTGCATTTCAGCAATTGTCCCAGGATACACAAACCAGACACAGACATACAAATACATAGGCAGACAGACACACACACACATGTGTGTGTACATGCGCACGCGCACACAGACACACACACACACACACACACACACACACACACACATGCACCCCTCCTGCCCCACGTGTAACACACACAGCAGAAATAAATTTCAGTTGCTATAGTGCTCACACATTTCCTTGTGGATACATTGTGTGCTTGTGCTTCCCAGCCCTGTGCAAATGATGACAACTGTGGTTTGCCTCTTTTACTTTGTTACTTGTGATGGCTATGACTGATCCACAGAGTGGCCAGCCTATGCACGAGTAATCACAGCCTGGTATTTGGTTAGCTTGCATCAGTTTTACTGTAACCTATATGCTGTACTTTGGTCCAAAGCTGTGTGTAAGCCACCGTCTCTTTGTCAGTGCTATGGGATACTGTTCACACAATCAACTAGCATGTTCATCCTCTGCTGCTGACACCACCACTAACTCCAATTCTATTTCATCCTCCATTGCTTGGTGTGGTAAGGGATGTTCTACCAACAATTGCCACTCTGCTGTACCTACTTCTTAAATTTCATATTGTGTAGTATTGCACCCAGAGAAAATATTTTATCACATGTGTCAGAGTCAAATAGGACGACAAAATCAGATATATCCAGGCAGCAAAGACATGCCTTCAGAAGACCAAGCACACCCTCTACATTAATCTTGGTTTGTAGAAGGGCATAGCTGTATCCCTTGTCTGTCTCAATCTGTGGATTTTGGATGGATGTCATCAGTCAGGGCACCACGTCATATCTCACATTACAAATAAGACGCTCGTGGTGGAAGTTACCCATCACAAACTTTTGGTAAAATCCTCACACATATCATAACATGAGAGTTATAATAGCTCCTGGTTTGGCCTGCAGTCATATTGTAGATAAAGTCCTAGACATTACAAACTACCTGGCAGTTGATGGAGTGATATCCTTTATGGTTCACATACCTTCTTACAAAGTTCCTATGTTCGGCATTTATTTCAATGTTGCTGCAGTCTGTGGCTCTAGAACCTCAGAGAAGTAGGTAGTATTACATAATCCCTGCATGATGTTTACTCTTTCCTCTGTGCTATGTGGAAATCATATATACTCATCCACATCGTATTGCAACATGGTATCAAGAAACTGATGGAGCATTCTTGTGACAGGTGTCTGAGATATTCCCATGGTGCCCCAGGCGTTTACTGAAAGGTCGCTACAACTGGAGTATGTAAAGCCACACATACCTTGGTAGACCTGTTAAAGGTAATTTGAGAATCACAGGGACCTTCAGATAAGGTATGGTATATCAATCCATGCAGTACCAGTACACAATGTCAATGACTTGGAGCCTATGAAATGTTAAGATTGATCAGAGGAAACACTGCCATACCTCTCAACCTGTAGACCTTGAAAATAGGTATAAAAACTTTCAAATAGCAGATACATCCAGCCAAAAATCTGGACACATATTTAGCTTGAAATTTGAAAAATGTGCCATTTAACACTTTCCACATCCAGTAGAATTGTGCAGTACTATTTAGAAACGCAACGTTAAAATCTGAGAGTGACAAAATTATGCAAACATATAATCATATTGGCAAAGACAATGTAAAATCTGAAAACTTTAATTAATAATACTGTAAAAATCTATCTCACAGAGCCATTTGTTTTTGCCTCTGAAAAAGGGAGATGTAACACGTAGATCCTCTTTCTTTAGATACTCGGTGCAGCAGAATGCTGGTCATGTAGTGCGCTTTTTTGTTCACTAAACAGTTTCAGTGACTTGTGTGGCTTTTGTAAATTGGCCTGAGTGTGGGATTGTAACTGTAGTAGAATGTATTGCTAAATATCCCCTTAGTGTTGCCTCCTCTTACAGTCATTCTCTATCTTCCTTCATAGAGCAGGTATGTGTCATATGTTATTACATTTCTCTTTGTTTTAAGCCTGTGTAACACAGTGAAAAGGCTATGGTAGTGTTTTATATTTGTAACAATTCCATTCAGATCAGATAAGCTTTATGTATGCTGATCGTGTTTCCCTTTAACACATATGTATGTAATGTGCATTGCTAGTATTCTGGTATATATGGGTCTACTTCACAAACCTGAAACCTCAATTACCCAACATTCATATAACCAAGATGACAAGGCTAACAACTCAGAAGACCGACCACCCGGAACACCAACTTTCAACTCCAGGTAAGTAACTTCTTGGCCAACTTGGAAAACAAATGAAAACTGAAGCAAAGTAAACCCACCCATGTGGGGGGCTTTGACCCTGACACCCCGCTATGTGAACTAAATATACCAGCTCTGAGATTGCACTACCATGGGAGTAAGGGGCAAAGTTCACCATGGTGGCCAAGTGGTTACTTATCTGGAGTGAAATGATGCTGTTCAAGAGGTCAGTATTATGGATTTTTGGCTTTGTTGTCTGTTATATGAAAGTTGGGTAAGTGGGATTTTGGGTTTGTGAAGTAGACCCATATATATATATATATATATATATATATATATATATATATATATATATATATATATCTTTATATCTATATGGGGATCTGTACAGATCACCAACGGCAATTTCTGCCGAAACAGAAATCACCGAAAATACATAACCGAAAGTGCTGTTCACAGAAGCAGCACTTTCGGTTATGTATGCTGGTTGTGCCAGTCGCATTATGGTACGGTTAAGGGAGAATTCCCTTTTCCCCACTGTAGGGCGAACTCGGAGTGAGAATATAAAAGTAGTGGGGTGTGGGGGGTGCAGGGGGGCTTGCCCCCCTACATAAAAGAAGATTTATTGTTTTTGAGGGTTTTTTTGAATGCACTTTAACGAAAGCGCTTTTTTGGTGAAAGCGCTTTCGTTAAAGTGCATTTGGTTATTCTGGATTCAGACTACTGAACTTTTGTTCAATAGTCCTAGATCCATATATATATATATATATATATATATATATATATATATATATATATATATATATATATATATATATATATTACACTGTTTTGATGTACTGATTAATCTCATGAATGTTTTCCAAGTGGTAGGGTTCTATTGTGTAAATCAGTATACTGCCATGTTCTGATAATTTGCTCAGCATAGCTGTGTACGTACACTGCATTGCTGCTGTTCTCTCTCAGTATACTTCCTGCTAAAACTATTTTGAGCTTACATACATTTTCTTACTATTACTGTCCTTTTATATTTCCCCTGCATTTTCTTGCTATGGCTTACTGTGGTCTTTACTCTATCTCTTTTTTTTTTGTATAAAAAGTACTAAATTTGTTGCCTTAATATACTTTTACAGCTTAGTAGAGTATTTTTTTTTCTTTCATTTCAGAGCCTACAGTCAATACATTTGACCTCAATATTATAGGAGCTCTGCCATAAGCCACTACACCTACAAGTTTACTGAGAATTTTGTCAGTGTTTAACGTACGCATATTTCTCATGAAGAAACTTGCTGTGTATTACCTTTAATCAGTTAAATACATACCTGCTCTAACTGTGAATGAAATTCTCTGTGGCATAGTCCATGTACTCTAAGGACCTTTAACTAAGTTGGCCACTGTCCCCTTTTGCTTGATCTGTAAACTATACTGCATATGCCGATGATTTCATCTCAGAAAATGATGAGCAACCTGTTGTATTTGCATCTCTTTGTTAACTGCTTTCCTTTGGCTATAAACTGATTGATATCAGTTGTAAATTGACCTTACCTATCTATTCCACCTTGTATATTTTTCTTTTCCCAAATAAACCTTCCTTTGTTCTTATTTTGACTACATTATTCTACTCTAGCCATTAATACTCCTCTGTTCTTTACATTCCAGAGAAGATACCAAGACAACCTACCTCTCCTTTTTTATAGAAAATACTTCTTTCCTTACCTTTCTAGCTTTCAGAATCCACCATCATTGAATCTCCTACTGTTCTTCAGCTTCTCATTTCCTTCTTCATTGCTACTTCGCCACCACCTGACATCTATAAAATACAGATTCCTGTACTTAATTATGCTGCTGTTCAGCTTGTCCTCCATTCTTCTCCTCCTGCTCTGCCATCTTTCATCCTTCCATGACTCAATAATATCTCACAACATCTTTCCAGTTCTGCCCTAACCACCTATCCATACTTCCTATTTACAATCTCCACAGATTGCACCAAACCTGTTTAATATTACCCCTCAACATTATTCCAAATATAGGCTAATTACTTGCACTTCAACTCAAACCAAAACAAATTACCTGTAAGAATCTCCCTAGAAAACAAGTATGCATAATTCTCCAATATGCTAAAATCCTTCTAGGAGAAGATATATACCCTAATCATGGACTCTTCTAACACAATGAACCTAAAGATCATTCCCTCCCATACACTTATGTAACTCAACAACAGCCATTCCCCAATTTTTTGCTGCAATAAATGTTAGAAGTATAAGAAATAAAACTGCTGAACCACGTGCCTGGATTAACCAATATAAGCCTGATGTTAAAAAAAGAAAATATGGCCTTAATGTATAAAAACTCAAAAACAGTCAAAATACAAAAAAGTATACCTTTGGTCAAGAGACCATTGTCAGAGTGATTTTTTGTTAGTCACTATTGATATTAATTCTGTCTTCAGTGTTATTCCAAATGATATAGCTATGGAGCCTATTAGACTTATTATCACAAAGATCTAGTTATAGTAATTCTAATATTAATTTAATTTACCTTTTGGGTCTTATTTTAGAGAATAATATGTTTATTTTTAATGATACTGATTATTTACATAGGAGTGGTGCATCAATGACCAGTGTTTGTGCCAATAGCTATGCTAACAAAATTTTAGCCCTCTGGGAATACACTATGGTATTAAATGGGAATTCTTTCTTTTGAATATATTAAATATTATGGTCGCTTTTTGCATGATATCTTTTTATTTGGTCTAGATTGGATATAATGTTACAAGATTTTGTTACGTACCTACATAGTACAGCGTCTTTTTTAAAGTTTAGTGTTAATTATTCTGACAATTCTTTTGAATTTTTAGATGTGATGTTTTGGTTAGTAAGAATAATGACAGGTCACTTACTACTACATTATTTAAGAAAACTTGAAAGAAAAACAATATTTTACATAATACTAGTATGCATCCCTACTGTGTACATGGGAATGTCTTAAAGGGGCAGTTCCTTAGAACTGCCAGACTTAATGACAAGGATACCACAATGAATATGATTTTTTGTGACATGCGTAAAGATTTTTTTCGATAGAGGGTATACCCAGGTGGAAGTTGATAAAATGATTGATGGTGTTCTTGATTGTAGGAGTAATTCAGCTAAAACATTTTTCTCAGAACCTCTTAGACATGAAAGACATACAAATAGAATGTTCAAAAGTAGTAAAAACCTTAGGATGAGTTTAATGTATTCCAATGATACTGAACTAGTCTGCAATGTCATTAGAAAAAACTGGTGTGTATTAATGGCTGATAGGACACAAAGAATTAATAGGTGATCAGTCTAGATTTTGCTTTTAGAATAGTATGTCCCTTAAATAAAGGCTTTATTATAAGTTTCCTAGATCTCATTCTGCATGTGATAGATGTGGTATGTTCGCATGCAGATCATATAGATGCAGTATGTTTGCATGCAGATCATATAGATATGGTATGTTCGCATGAAGATCATATAGATGCGGTATGTTCGCATGCAGATCATATAGATGCAGTATGTTCGCATGCAGATCATATAGATATGGTATGTTCGCATGCAGATCATGTACTGCATGTCAACATATATATACTACATCTAGCTTCCTTTGTCCAGTTAGTGAATGTATATATATATATATATATATATATATATATATATATATATATATATATATATATATATATATATATATATATATATATATATATAATATAATATATATATATATATATATATATATAATTTTAATGTTTATGCTAATTGTTAAAGTAGGGATTTTATTTTGTTAGCCACCTGCAAAAAGTTTAAATACATTTATGTAGGCAAAACTAATCTAACTTTGAGTGAAAGGATCCTAGAACATATATATGATATCAGAAAGCAGAAAACTTTTAATGCTTTAGCAAAGCATATTCTTACATCAAGTAAAGATCACTCATTCGTTTTCTTGGTTCTACAATTATTTCATGTTGATTCAAGGGGTGGGCATGTATCCAATCATACTAAATGTTTAGAGATTAGGTGGATTTTAGAAATACAAGCCAATAAGGGGATGGATTTAAATTAAGTTGTTCCTTTAAAACCCATATTGAAATCATGTGCATTGGTATATTGAATGTTTGTGGGGGTGCTGCGGTAGCGCTGTCGCCTCACAGTAAGACGTTGTCCCGTTCGATTCTCAGCTAGAGCATCTTCTGTCTGGAAACATGTGTGAATGGGCATACCTTTGTTGAAGGTTGTGCATCAGGGCTGGCAACTCGGCAAGTAAAAATCTACTGCCAATCATTAGCGGACCGGAGTTCCGCTGTGGCGACCCCTAACCGGGAAAGGCCGAAAGACACGACAACGATGACTTGTTGTTTGTGTATGTTCTGATAAATAGACAAACAGGTGTGAAAGCGCTTATCTACTTCTAATAAAGTTTTTTTTACTATTTTGCTTCCTTGAGTCTTTGAGCTGTGTTAACTGGTCTGTTTTTATAATAAGCATGATGCTCTCGCTGTAACTGAAACATGGCCTAAACCCAACAGAAATGGCTCTGAAATTACACCTCTTGGCTGTAATATCATCTGCAATAACTATATAAAGAGGAAAGGTTGTGGTATTGCTTTAATATTTCCTAACACCTACCAGATTTCTCCTTACAGCAACCAACACCAGAATTCAGTTCAGAAGAGCTTCTTAATGCTGTCCTCAAAATAAACAATTATAAACAAATATGTATTACTGTCCTTTATATCTCTCCTGGCGACAGTACAGCTGTACTGGAAGATATCCTACACTGGATATCCATAACATTTCCACAAGAAAAGAATATTACTAGGTGAATGTCAGTTGCTTGGACATAAACTCTAACTGCCCTATATCTAGCATCAACTTATATGGTTTCACACAACTAATTAATAGCCCCACACATTATAGCAAGACATCAAGTTTTCTGTTGGACTGGATGCTAGTATCAAACCCTAGTAAATACTCCACAACAGGAACAATGTCAGCTCTCTCAGTGATCATTTCCCAGTCTATATGACTAGACATCTCACACATCCAGTTAAACAGCATATTTACAAAACAACATGTAATCTTTCCAAGTTTAACCCAGAAATGGCCATTAATACACTATCATCTACTAACTGGAACTTTCTAAAAATCCTCCCATTAGACATTGCTGTAACTGAATTCAATACAACGTGTCTAAATATCCTAAATAGCTTTGCACCACCTAGAATAAAGAGACTGAAAACAAATAATGCAATCTGGCTATCTAAAAACAATAGAGTGCTAATGCAGGACAGAGAAAAAGCATGGAAAAATAGCAAAAATAAAAAAATAAACCTCAATAACCTGAAACTTTCAGAATGCTTCACCATTGCACTAAAAAGTAAATAAATGAAGACAAAAAACTATGCTATAATAATTTTCAGAATAATACTAAACACAATCCTAAAATCGTTTGGACAGCCATTAAAGAAATCTTACATCCTGATCAAAAATTCAACCCAAACCCCTCTCACAATAACTCACCACTCAAAACTGCAGTATAATTCAACTCTTATTTTTAGATGGTATAGCATTACTAACCAAGGATTCCTCAACATCTAACCCCGACCCTGAACACAAGCCACATGTCACCATATCCACCTTCATATTCAAACCTGTGCCCGCATTCTATATAAAACTACTCTTAAACAAACTTAAACCATGTTCTTCTTCAGATGATGACCTTTGGAGTGAGTGAGTGAGTAACTAATAATAGCAGCCAGTAGCATTGCCTACCCTGTCTCATTCCTTAAAAATAGGTCAGTCCAGGGATCCCACATTCTCCCACTCTGAAAAAAGTCACACATTATCCCTCTGACCAAAGGAGGAGATTCAACAGATATTAATGACTTTAGACCAATAGCAATCTTATCTTCCCTCACCAAAATACTGGAAAAAAGTATTCAAAAACAACTGCTAGACTATCACCTGCAGGAAGAACTCCTATCCCCTACACAACATGGCTTCCTTCCTTCCCGTAGTGCTAGCACTGTCCTTCTAACCTATACAGATACTGTCAATACAGCTAGAGGTAATGGAAAACTAGTCTCTTCTTTATTTCTAGACTTGTCTAAAGCATTAGACACAGTTTGTCACAGCAAACATCAACTTCAAATGTCCTCACTAGGTCTCTCTCAGCCCAACATTCCTTGTTTCAGAAGTTACCTGCCCAATAGTTATCAGTCAGTAAAATGGCACTCCATGCTGTCCCTTTACCTAGAGTCACCACTGGCATACCACAAAGCTCTATACTTGTTCCACTCCTCTTTAACATTTTTACCAACACCCTCTATACTTCCACAAAACAGGCTGCTCTAATACAATACGCAGATGATTCAACTCTTATTTACACATCTTACAGCATGGTACACATCCAAAAAATTACTCAGGAACTTTTAATAGCCACTAAAACTTGGTTTTGTAACTCACAAATCATGCTCAACCCAAAAAAGACCAAACTACTACTTTTTCCCTAAATCCCCTCTCTCTTAAAAAAACAAAATTTAAAGTCCCCTATCTTGATAATACAACCATTGAAGTCACTTCTCATAGCAAACTAATATAAGGAATAGTGGATGACACTCTTATATTTCACTGCATATAAAAAATTGGATTAGAAAAACTCATCCAAAACTAGGGATGCTTTACAGAGTCAAAAACTTTCTCAGCAGCACAACTAAAATTACACTTGCCACTACTTATCTCCTCCCCACTCTTCTTTATGGTGCCCCTATTCTTACTAATCTCTAGGCTTCACATAAATTAAAACTTGAACAATGCTGTAACAAAGTTGCTAAATTTGCAGCACATACCTCTTTCAGAACCCACCACTGTATATTACTGGAAAGCCTTAGTTGATTAGAACTGCCACATCAACTAATATATACACAACTTCTTACCATCTATAAAATTATCCGGCATCCATCTGCCTGTCCAGCACTTTAGATCAATCTTTAAGAAGCTATCCAAGGGCTTGCACAAGTGTACAAATATTGAGCGCATGCAAGTCAGACTGCCATTTTGTAGATAGCTGTTGAGATGTGAACATGCATATATGTAAGCTCTGTTTGTTAGTTAGTCCATTCGTATTTATAGATGCTGCTATTCATACTGATGTGTTCATATGTAAGCTCTGTTTGTTAGTTAGTCCATTCATATTTATAGGTGCTGCTATTCATCCTGATGTGTTCATATGTATTAAAGCATTTGAATGAAACACAAAGCCTTTTCATTATTTGTATTAGAGATAAATGAGCGACATGGTGTCAGAACCAGGATTTATAAAAGGACATGATTTTAGACACAGCATATCTAAAGAGCCTGAAGTCAGAATCGATATATCCAAGTGGGCAAGAAGCTTGAGACAACATGGCCACAATGAGTAGAGGCGCTTGGCTACAGTTGGTAGAATATACAGCAATGGCTCATCCAAAAGATGTGTAAATGTTGCAAAACAGGTCAGAAATGAATTTCAGGTATTAAATCTTGCTCAGCACTATTTCTTATTTGCAAAAATATGAAAAGAGGTAAAAAAACATTTTAAATGATATTTGCATAAACTGATATGTACGATATTGCTAAAAGTATTCAAATTACTATAGATAATGTTTGAAATAAAGTCCGAATTGCCTAAAATTAATAAAATAAAGGAAATTATCGCATTTTTGCAAAGCTTATGTATTTTCATATTAAGTAAAGATATTCAAGTTTTCAGAAGTGCATAAAGTGTTTGCATGTTTGTGCAGTGTTACAGTAAAGCTATTTCACAAAAGAGTATGGCCATTACAAGGCATATTTTGCAGAGTACAGCTATTAGTGAGCATATTTTGCAAAGCAAAGTATTTCAAAGAGTTACTTCTGCAATTTGAATGTTGTCATAAGCTTGCAGAACTGTTTGCTCATACATAATTAGAAGGGCCATATTTTCAGTGTGTTTGTGTATACTTTGTGGGTATGGCAGGAGGATTTTTGTTTGACAGTAATATTGCTAAGAACTTGAGAGTGTTTGAGCAACAGTACATCATTTTCATACAGACTGCATTTTCTGATAAAGATGACCATACAAATGCATTTATTCTACTTAACTTAGCTGGGTCAGAAGCTCTTGAAAGGGAACGCTCATTTGTGTATGCGCCTGCTGTCTATGCTGTCATATTGTTATAGCGATTGAGTCAGAGAAGACCCTGAATGCTTAACATGTAAATTTAGAGAAATGGGTAACCCCCAGACAAATGTTAAAATTTATGTGAAGCCTAGAGATTAGTAAGAATAGGGGCACCATAAATGGAAAGGCACTTATTTTACACAAGGGATCAAAAGCCTGGTGAAACTTTTGGAGCATATATAACTGGCCTGGGAAATAAAGCCAAAACATGCAGATCTGGTGAAATAAAGGATGAGCCGATAAAGGAGAGACTAGTGTGTGGTATAAAAGATGATGCTGTGAGAAAGATTTTGCTAAATGACAGTGATTTAACTTTGAATAAGGCCATTTTGGTTTGTCAGATATACGAGCTTACAAAAAAGCACAAAAATGTGCTTACAAATGAGAGCAAATCTAGAAGGCAGCGTGATAAAGTTGATGTCAATAGTATGCAGCACATGGTTAAAAGAAATAGACCCAAGCACATGGTAGCTGTATCTCCTACAGCATCTACTGGTAAGCCCTAGAACTTTCTAGCACATTCCAGAAGCCTCTCAGTCTCAGTGAAGCATAAGAGTGAATCAGCAAACATAAAGCATGGGCCCCGACCTAGACTCATTGTCAACTGTCGCAATTGTGGTGGAAGCCATGAATCTAAAAGGGAAAAATGTTTAGCTTTTGGTCGACAATGCTACAGATGTAATAAATGGAATAATTTCAAAAGATTTTGTAAATCAAAAGACTGTGGGAGGTCTTTTATCAAAAGAGAACACTTTAAGAAAAGAGTTGATCAGTTAGACAATGGCAATTCACTCTTTATGTTGATGGTGTGTCAGTGCTTCATGAAATGGTCAGTGTGGTAGATTTAAGAGCAAAGAATGAAGTATTTTGTGCTGTTTGGATAAATGGCAAATCTGTAGAGCTCAAAGTTGATACAGACTCCAAGTGCAATTTTATGTCTACAGAAACATTTGCAAGAGTGTGTAAAAGTGAAAGGCTTGATTTGGCAAGGTGTGTAAGTCTTGTTGCTTACGGAGGTGAAGAGATTCACACCAAAGGCTCATTAATGTTGTCATGTTATTCTACTGGAAGGAGTTATGAGTTATTATTTTATGTGGTCAAGAGGCACGTCCAGTCATTATTACGGCTCAGAGACACTTTGTAAATGGTACTACTTTCATTTAATAAAGAAGTCCATCATGTTAGCTTGAGAAACCACTACTCTAATTTTGCCCAACACATTTTTTTCTACTTATGCTGATCTTTTCCAAGACAAACTAGGCAAACTTCCAGTTGTGTACACCATGAAGTTAGACCCCGAGGTCAGTTCAGTCATCAGGCAGCACAAAAAATTCCAATAACCATGCAGGACAGATTCAAGGCCGAGTTAGGCAAAATGGTGTAACAAGGTGTGATTTGTCCAGTTTCAGCTCCAACTGAATGGGTATCTTCCATAGTGGTAGCTCATAAAAAAGTTTCAGATGACATCAGAATATGTATTGATCCATGAGATTTGAACAAAGCGCTAAAAAGACCTCGTCACCCAATTTCACACAGTCAAAGAGGTCACAGTCTTGATGCCAAATGCCACTATTTTTTCTGTCTTAAATGCAAAGACTTAATTTTGGCAAAAAATCCTCATTGCTCACTACTTTCAGTACCCATTTGGCAGGTACAGATTTTTGAGAATGCCATTTGGGATAAATTCTGCAAGTGAAGTCTTTCAATGTGCAATGGAGCAAAATTGTTCAGGGTATCCTTGTGCTATCATAGTAGATGACATACTAGTAGCAGGTTGTGATGAAACTTATCACGACAGAAATGTCAGAAAAGTTCTAGAAAGGAAACATCAAGTGAATCTTATGCGCAATCCACAGAAATGCAAATTCAGGCTACAAGAAGTTTCTTATGTTGGTCACTTATTTACAAGTATAGGCCTATGTCCTGACCCTTCAAAGCAAACAGCCGTTCTCAAGATGCCAGCTCCAGACAATGTTCAAGCCCTGCAATGTTTTCTTGGCATGGTCAACTACTTAGGCAAGTTCATTCCAGACGTGAGCCAATTTTCAGCACCACTCAGATAGTTGACATGTAAAGATATATCCTGGTTTTAGAGCAGCACCAAAGAGCATTTGATGTCCTAAAAAAGAGAATTGCTAGCCCTCCAACCCTCAGGTACTATGATATTCACAAATCAGTTACACTTTCCTGTGATGCTTCGAAATTTGGTCTTGTTGCAGTTATTCTACAAGAAGATCAATGTGTTGCCTACGTATCGAGAATGCTTACCCAAATTGAAGAGCAGTACACCCAGACCAAGAAAGAGTTTTTGGCAATTGTGTTTGCATGTTCAAAGTTCCATGATTATGTTTATGGTAGACCTATCCAGATCAAAACAGATCACCGACCATTAGTCAGAATCTTGAGAAAGCCAATACATTCAGCTCCAGCCTGATTGCAATGTATGATGCTGAAATTGCAAAAGCACAATTTCAATCTTGTCTACAAGGAAGGCAAACTTCTTTATCTTGCTGATACATTATCCAGATTGCCCAGACATATCAATGAATAAAATGAAAATCAGAGTTCTCATTTGATAGATGATTTTAAAGTTATGGAAGTGCGTAATTTTTCTTCCACACGTCTTGATGAGCTGAGAGATCACACAGCTACAGATCCAATTTTAGAAAGACTCAACCACTTTATCAATCATGGATGGTCATCAAAACAATCTAGTTTACCTCAAGAACTGCAACCTTATTTTCCATACATAGATGAGATTTTGTCTGACAAATGTATCATTATGAAAGGTCCAAACATGATTGTTCCAAATTCCTTGTAACCTGAGTACGTTACTATTTTGCATAGTGGCCACCCAGGAACCAAATCTACCAAAAGAAGGGTGAGAGGACTAGCATTTTGGACTTCTATGTCACAAGACATTGAAAGAGCACTATTGTCTTGTTCCATGTGTAATAGTAGAAAGCCACATCAACAGAAGGAACCACTTCACTTTAACCAGATTCCAGAACTACCTTGGTCGACAGTAGCCACAGATATCTTCGAGTGGAATGGTCAATATTATTTGGTGTTAGTAGACTTTTACTCCAATTAGTTCGAGATTTACCTACTTCCTAACCTAGCATCCAATACAGTCATCACTAAGATGAAACACCATTTTGCTGTGCATGGCAGTCCACACAGTTATTTCTGACAATGGCACACAGTTTATAAAACAACAATTTAAAAGATTTGCTGAAGAATGGGATTTTACTCATGTCACAAGTAGTACAGAGTACCCGCAGGTAAATGGTTTGGTAAGAAAGCACAGTGAAAAGTGCAAATCAGTTACTTGAGAAGTCAAAGCAAGACAATAGTGATGTTTCCCTGAATCTGTTGAATCTCAGAAATGTTACTCATGACAAACATCTTGGTTCACCTGCCCAGAGACTTCTGTCAAGACAAACCAGAACCACATTACCAATCAATAGTCAATTGTTGGTTCCATGTGTCAAGGACAGCAGATCAGTGAAAAACAATCTGTTGAAGAAACGCCTAACTCAGAAGTCCTATTGCGATAACACCAGCAGAACGCTTGATCCATTACGAGAGGGAGAAGTGGTAAGGATGCAGACATCCAAAGGTTATGATCAGATTGGTGTTGTGAAGAATACTGGTCCAGATCCAAGATCGTACACTATAGAAACAGAAGGAGGAAACTTTAGGTACAATCAGAGGCATTTTCTACCAGTGCCCTAGCCTATACCACAGCAGATAGCCTGTGAGAGAGACTCTTTATCTCAGAGTGAGTTATCTGGTGTTCCAGTTCAAGAGGAAGTTCCAGAGGACATTCATGCTCCAGTGATAAATCCAGATGTTCCAGATAAGAGTTGTGCACTGCAGACTGTCCCTATTGCTAATTTTAATCCCAACTGTTATGTTATGAGATATGGTTGAATGTCTAAACTTTGCAATAGATATGAGGCAACTTGGACATTAACATTGTATTTTGTTCCTGATGTACATAGTCATGCATGCCTATCTCTATTTTGTATAAAAAGCAATCTTTTTAAGAGAGAGGATGTAGATCAATGAGTGTTTATATATCTTTAAGAAGCTATCCAAGGGCTTGCACGAGTGTATAAATACTGAACACGTGCCAGTCAGACTGTCATGTTGTAGTTAGCTGTTGAGATGTGAATATGTGCATATGTAATCTCTGTTTGTTTGTTAGTTTATTCTTATTTATAGATTCTGCTAGCCATCCTGATGCATTCATATGTATTAAAGTATCTGAATGAAACCCCTAGGCTTCTCATTATTTGTATTAAAGACGAACAAGCAGCAAGCACTAAAAAGCATTCTACACAACTATGTTCCCAGTTGGTCATTGCAATCCAGTAACCAAAAAATCTTGCCTGTCTACAAACCTAGCAAATCTGCTGGCCATTGTCTGTTCTTGTACAAAGATGCTAAGGCCTGGAACTCCTTACCTGTATCCATCAAGTCTATACCCTCTTTCCCATCTTCCAAAATCACTATGAAAGACTTCCTAGCTAAAATCTGGCTCTGTTCTTGCTCAAAACCAGGATAAACTATATCCCTAAATGTGAACAAGTACCTTTTTGTTCCTTATACCTCATTACTCTCCCTTCTTCACTTTAAGTCTTTACTGCTATCTAATTCTCTTCCCTGACTTTCAGTCTAAATATTCCATAAGCCTGTTTTTCCCTCACTACATATCGCAATTCCTATTTGTATTGGACTAACTTACCTTTAATTTATTTCTCTACAAATTGTCTAAAATTTCTCTAAATATTAAATGATTGTCACATATTTGTATTGATTCTTAAGCAATGTTCTTATATTATATTTAATGTGTTATAATTATTTAAACTGCATATGTTATTGCTTTATTTCAGAAGATTACAAAATTATTGTTCTTAAAATGTTTTGTAATAATTTGAATCTTTTCTACTCTGGCCTCTGCTGAAAATGGGCTTCTTACCAGTTGGACTTTCCCAGTAATCAAATGTCAATAAATAAAAAAATAAATAAATAAGGTTGAAGCATTCAGAATGTCATGTGAAGTGGTAAGTCAAGTCATAAAATCTACCTGCAAATTGTGGGAAGACATAAATCAAACCTGAAAATAGGTACACGCCTCCATAAAAATAGGTTTATCATGTAGAGGGGTAAATCAAGCCTAAAAATAAGTATGTATCTCCAAAACAGGTACAGTTGAGAGGATTGAATGATGCCTCTGCATGTAGCGATGCAAATCACTGTGGCTTGTAGCAGCAATTATACCCTGCTGCATCTAAACAATAACGAATGCTGTGCCAACTCCTTGCATTTTTCTTAGATTCCTCTGCATGAATGCAAGGATTTGGCTTCAGTCAATACCAGCAGTGCTAGTGTTCCACGTTGTGAACTTTGTATGTTGCTGAATCACTCCACCATCTTATTTTACCTAATTTGCATAATAAAGCCCTCATTTTATTACTGTTGCTCATTAGCATCTACATATATATCCATTTGCATCTAGCATGATCAGCTCTGCCATTTGGCCTACAAAAATTATTTTGAATGCATCCCTGAATTTCACATACCCTTATTTATTTACTTATACGTGATTGCCAACATAAATATGGCTAATGAGTCTGAATCCCAGGAGTATTATTCTTCAGGCATTTTTGTACTTTTTTGTTTTTGCTCATTAATGTTTGCTGATCACTGGATTTCCCCCTATACTCATCCATTGGCATGGCTGATGGCTGTCATACAGAGAGCCATCAGGTTTTATTGTTTTACCTTTAAGCCCTAGCTAGTTTCTAGTTACCCATTCACTATTAGTTCTTGAGGTATGTTTATGTAACAGACTCAGTGGGGGGATGCCACCTCCTTTCTCTGGTCATGTAACCCAGAGACAGTCCTGTCATTTTATAAGCAGATGCCTTTCATCAGGTGCCTGGTTTCTTGGGAAGATGCTTGATGAGATGCTCACACTGGAGACATATGGCACTGACATTCTTCTTAGTGAGAGGTGACCAGCCATATACCAGCATTCTTCTCTCTCTGTGGCCAGATCCTCCACTGCTATGGCCACTGACTGAACTCGAGCTGTCTGAGTCACAGTCAGGTCTTCATGAATTGAAGCTATTTATACAGAGAGTAACATGAACAATTAAATAATCTACATATACATCATTAAATTAACAAGCAAAACCAAGTATGTATACAACATTAAAATAAAATAGTACAGAATTAAATGTCTATTATATTTTAAAATTAGGTAACGTATTGAATGCTTTGCAAATATCAAAAAAATGGATCAAACAAAAACTTTGCTTTCTGAAAAAGTAACTAAATGACAGCCTCATATTGTTCCATCAATAACTCAAATAGCAAACAAGGTAATAGACTCCAGAGGAAATGATAACATAATGAGTTTTTTCCTGAGTATAACATAATGAACCTCAGAGCTATTGGTAATCTATTACCTACTGTGCTGAAGGGTCTTGATGCTGGACAGGTAACAGTCTCTCTTTGATGTAGTAGAAACCCAAATCATGTAGGGTGAGGTAGGTGAAAATGACATTCACGGTAACAACTTAAGGACACTAGGACACTGTTTGCCAATGCAGATTAAATGTAAATGATGTAGCAGGACAGTACTGTTCTGTTCCATTTAATACTTGTGCTGCAGCATTCTTAATCAGATTGCAAAGCACTGATAGTCATAGCCAGGTCACTTGAAGGATTCATCCGTTTAATCTCAATGCTGTTCCTTAGATGCTAAAAGGAATATTTAACAATGTCTGACATTTAATCACTTGGTGTAAAGTGTGAGAGTAGTTTCTGAAGCTTGATTAAAGCAAGAAGGAGGTTCTAAACTTTGTTTTCACCTACAGGCACTTCAAAGGTCCTAGCCTTTCAACCATTATTACCAACACAAAGAAATTGCTACAGCTTATGTCTTGGATACAAAGTGAAGATGTTACCATTGATACAATAGAAGCTGTATATGGGAGACACAAATTGAAATAAATGGCTTACATACAGCATGAACAGCATTGGAGCTGTACAGCAGAAGGCTGAGCAACAGGTATACACCCCACTATATGGAGAGGTGCTCCTGCTTTGGCTGAAGCCAATCATATTTCATCGATTATCCTTGAAAGGTGGAAAATTAAGTACAGCTAATCATAAATAGGCAACACATAACACCTTGGGAGACAAAAGGACCAAAATATATATAATACATCTGTAGCTGCATTTCTTGAACTTCAGTCTACTGCTAGTAAAGCAAGTCATGTTGGTACCACCTTAGATTATAATATACTTGACCACATTGTCCCCCTGTGGGAGTAAACCCCATGGCATCAGACAATACCTGTGCAAGGATGAAGCAAGCATTAACCTTTTGAAATGGAGCACCATACCTCTCCAGTAGGTACTCCATGAAATCCCATTGCAGGTGACCTGTTCATAACATTATGGGAAATAGCTTGAGCCACTCAATAAGTCCATTTAAGGAACAATATGATAGACCTTTGTACATGAATGCATGTTTCTAAAATACATTGTTTCTCAATAAATTTCCTTACCACAGTACTGCACTACTTGAATTCCTTAGCCTGACGGATGACATAAGCATTATGTATTTTATACTAATCAGTATATACAGAGCTCATTCCACAAGGTATGTGTAATGCAGCACACAGTAAATATTTCAAAAGGTTGGCAGTATCTGACCTTATTACCCTTCTCACCATACTAAGTGACCAATGTTAGAGCCATGTAATAGGGCATCACACTCTTTTTGGAAGATCACTTTCAAACATATAAATGGAGATTATTGTAATTGCTACAGATGTGCTGCAGATGTGAAGTATTAGAGAGAGAAAACAGGAGAACCAGACTGATATTGCAGTTGTTACATGCCTGGAATGACTGGTCCATGTCAATGAGAGGCACAGTAACTTTGTAGATGTTTATGAAACTGAAAAACATGCAAGGATGAGCATATGGGTATTCCACCCCAGAGGTTGTGCATGCATTGGTGGTAATACAGCACACATACACACATGTGAGGTATATAGGTTCTAAGCACCCAGATGTCCAGACATGTCACATAAAGAAAAGTCATAGTCAAACATTTACACAGCACACCAACATGCCTGTGGGGATAAAGTCATTAGAGGATATTCCTTGGTGTACCATGGCATACAGGATGGCGGAGTGTGACTGCACATACCTGCAGGGTTACAATGCAACACGCAGGGAGGAAAAGTATAACTCCAGATGATACCCAGGAAGATAAGATAGGAGGAAATAGGGGTAGTAAAACATACAAGGTGTTGGAGGATGATGGATGGCACATCCATGGTGGGTGCTCAGTCCCAAAGCTCTGGACAAGGC
>NC_056735.1:1220578132-1220613132 GCF_019279795.1 Protopterus annectens
AGACCAGGACACAGCACCACTACTACCCTCCTCTCCTTCCTAGATACAGTCAACCAGGCATTGGATTCTGGCTAAATAATCGTTTCTCTTTTCTTAGACCTCTACAAGGCTTTTGATACCACTTCCCACACCACCCTCCTCTCCAAACTATTCACCCTTAACATTTCCCCACCTACCCTTTAAAGGTTTAATAGCTATCTCTCCAATGGGCAGCAAGCTACCAAATGGCAACAATCTTACTTTCCCTTCCTCAATACTTCCACAGGGGTACCCAAAGGCTCCATACTTGGTTGTCTCTTATTTAGCATCTTTATTAACAACTTAAACTCCACTATCCCACAGTGATCAGTAAGCCAGTATGCTAATGAGCCTACAATAATATGCACTGCAAATTCTAGCTCTGAACTCCAGCAAAACACCCGTAATGCCCTCACCTCTACTGATTCTTGGATGCTTAACAATCATCTTGCCCTAAATCAAAAAAAAAAAAAAAACAAACAACTAAACTAATACTTTTTATCCCTAAGAAAACAACTCCCCTAGATAAAAAAAAAAGTCTTCACTACACAAGCCCAAGACAATACCACTATAGAAGCTGTCCCACACACTAAAGTACTAGGCATTATTATAGATGAAAACCTTAACTTTGGCCTACACATAATAATAACATCATAGAAACACACCAAAAGCTCTGTATGCTTTACAGGCACCAACACCTTCTTAGTCTCTCTTCTAGACAAACCCTTGCAACCACCTTTTTATTACCCTCTCTACTTTATGGCACCCCTCTCCTCACTAATATCTAAAATTCTGCAAAATCCAAACTTGAAATGTATTACAACAGAATAGCCAAATTTGCCATCAAGGTCAATGCTCATCCCACCACTGTAACTCACTGAAATAATTAGGCTGGCTGGAACACCCTCACCATCTTTCATTCATCCAACTAACTATAGCACACAAAATAATCTACAGACCCACAGATTTTCCTGCTCTCTCAACACTACTCACCCAAAACCAACCTAGCAGGCAACTAAGATCTGAAAATTGTCTACTTCTAGAAATAGAAGAGCCCACCTTACCTGCTGGTCAACACCTCTATTCCTTCACTGTCACCAAACGATGGAACTCACTTCCACCTTCTATAAGAAACACAGACAGCACCACCACCTTCAAACAAATACTGAAAAATCATTTCAACTTTTCCTGGCTATGTACCTGCTATAAAACCTAACCTCCTCCTTCCCCTTATATGATAACTTAACTCCTATGCTTTTTTCTACTGCTGACTGATGATATTTTCTCCATAATTATTATTTTTATCACTTGCTGACACTGATACAATAATGCTGATTAATATATCTCTGTCTATACCTCTCTGATTAAATTCACCTGACATCCAACAAAATTGCTACTTTTATGTCCGTATATATTCTGTATACATTGCTGTAATTGCTATCTATAATACGGTATCTACTTTTGTACCAATTAATGTTTAACATTTTCTGTATCTATGTTCTTGTCAGAGGTTTTCTCCCCAGGCCTCTACTGAAAATGGGCTCTTTTAGGCCCAGTGAGCTTTCCCAGTAAACAAATGCAACAAATAAATAAATAAAGAACATAGTCATTGTATTCCATAGAGGGCTTCAGACAGCTACAGAGAAAGAGATACAAAGTGAGATATGTGAATGCATTTTCTAGTAGGGAAGGGTGGAAGTTACACAGTGGACAATAGGAAACATATATGCTCTTAATAATGGATGAAGGATTCTGCAAGAACTCAAGAACTTTTTTGCTGACTGGGCGCAGACAAGAAGACAAAGAATATGGGTAATAGGGTGGACTACAATGATGCCCTAGAAATGTTACCTGAAGAGGAAAAAGTATCCACATGAAAAGAAAAACACCTTCACAAGAAACACTGGTACAGGCCAGATAGGTTCTAAGGGAAGGACAACCTCTCAGAAATAATAGAAGAAGTCTAAATACAAGAGAGACACATATAAGATCATGCATCAGTGAGACTTAAGCTAATTGTGCAGGAGCAGAAAACAATGAGAAGAATAAAGGTAGACTAACTATAAATGGAAAGAGACAAAGGCCAAGGAAAGACTGCAAGGAATAATAAGAGTTACTACAGAGCAATGTGAAAGACAGGGCAAACTAGAAGAAGAGTAGGGGATGGGATCAAGGTCACTGTCAGTAGAAAACTGGTGAGTGGAGAAGGAAAGAATGAAATATAATTGTAGACTTGGAGAGTGAGAGAGAGAGGTGGTAACAGGAAGAAGCTAGAATAATTGAAAATAGAAGAGCTGCCCTACAGAAGAAAGTGAAAACAAAACAAAAATGGAATTAAAGAGTAAAATTATTATAGAGCAAGAAATTCAACAATTTCACTGGAGGGACTACTGGTGGATAGTGGGGGAGGCACGAGGGAAAGTTGATGGAAGGGGAGAAAGAGAGTACAAAAAAATAAAGGGAAAAGACAGAGAATATTTGGAAGCAGATGACGTAATCACTGAGAGCTTTGAACAATACTATAAAGAGATTCAAAAACAACAGGAAGTGACAAAAGTCAAAGAATGTAAATGGAGAAAAATATAGAGGGATAAATACTGTAAGATGAGCAAAGACACAAGATGAATGCAGAGGTGACAAGGGATGATATAAGGAAAGTGGTGTACAAGATAAAGAGCAGAAAAGTTGGAGTGCCAGATGGAATGTCCCAAGAGGTATATAAATAAAGAGATGTCGGGGGAAATGTGGACGATCCCAGAGAGCAGAACAGAAGAATACATAACTAGGACAAAATATCTAAAAATATGGCGAGGGTCATGAAAACTATGATACCTAATGGGGTATGAGAAAGGGAGGAAGTGGGGAATTATAGGCCCATCTCTTTGACTAATGTAAATATCAGATTTTGGTAAATGTATTGGCAGGAAGACTTAACAAAGTTTTGCCAAAAGTAATCTGAGGAGATTAACCTGGCTTTGTGAAGGAAAAAGTGGCAGAAAAAGTATGAGTCCTGCTGGAATGTATGCAGTAGTAGTAGGAAGAGGAGAAATAAGAGAAATGTGAGATTATGTTCTTTGATCTGAAGAAGGCTTTTGGTATTGTGAGGTGGGAATTTCTGTGGAAGACAATACAGCAAAGACAGGTTGTAGAAACATTCATACATCAAATAAAGGCCATATACCAAGACCCAGAATTTGAAATTCTCATAAATAGAAGAGTATCTGAGGAAACAAGGGTAGGGCAGGAGACCAAACAAGGGATCTTACTACCCCTAGGCCAGTTCATAGGTCCATAGGTAGGTACTAGGCTATCGGCCCAAGGGCCTATGTAAGCCTAGCCAACAAGGTTCCCTTTTTTACGCCACCCAATAAAGTTATTTTCCTGTGCCACTGTCGAGCAGAGACACAGAAGTGATCCCCGGGGTTTATTTCCTATTTCCCATTCACTCATCAAGATTTTTCTTGAAGAGTGCTAATGAAGACCTTTGCTTGACATAGATGGGTAGCCTGTTCCAGAGTATGGAAAGTCTCTGAGACAGGAATCTATCCCTCCAGCATGTCCTGTTTATTGCGGTGACAAGGTTTAGGTCCCTAGAGCATGTAGCTTGGAGGGATTGGTATTTCTTTAGGTGTAGCATGTCCAACAGCTCTGGGTTTGATATAGCTTTATATGTTAGGTAGAGATCACCTCGGAGTAGGTGATATGCTACGGAATAAAGCTGGAGTTGTTTGAGACGGTCAGTGTAGGGCATTTGTTTGAGGCCAGTAATCCTCTTTGTGGGGTACTTCTGTGGCCTTTCTAGCTGCTGCAGATGTCTTGTGAGGTACATTCCAAAAGGGGCATTGTACTCTATAATGGGTCGAATGAGTGTCGAGTAGAGGGGAACAATGACCTCTTTTTTCCTGGATGAGAACCCTTTTATGATGAGGTGTGCCACGTAGAAGGACTTCCTGACTACTGTGGTGGTGTTACTATCAAAGAAGAGGTCTCAGGACTGAACTCTGTGGTACTCCACGTGTCACTGGTTTGAGGTCAGATTTGAAGTCTGCAACTTTTACAATGTGGGTTCTGTCAGTGAGCCAGTTGGCAACCCATCTTGTGATGTAGGGATTTATACCTAGTTTAGTGAGTTTAGCTATAATTTCAGAATGGGGGATGGTGTCGAAAACCTTGGTGAGGTCAAGATAGGCTGTGTGAACCACCTTACCCTCATCTACGGCTTTGGTGACTGCCTCAAAGAAGTTGATCAGGTTCAGGAGGCATGATCTGCCTTTCACAAACCCGAACTGGGTGGAATCCATAGTTAGGAGGTTACCAATGTCTTTGTTTATGAGTTCCATAATAATACGTTCCATAATAGGTCGATAGTTCCAGGGATCAGTGGTGGCTCCCCCTTTGTGGAGTGGGATAACTGTTGCTGTGCGCCATTCAGTGGGCACAAAGCCTGATGCGAGGCTATTATTCATGACAGTTCATGCTTGTGACTGAGGAGCTGAGATTAGAAGCCAAAGATGATTTAGCAATGCTTAAAAAAAAGGTGGGGATAAAATCTCAGTCTGTGTTTTACTCAGATGACTTCATGTTAATGTCAGAGGATGTGGCTACAGCAGCAGGAATTATAAGAAAGGCATATGAAATGTTTAAGGAGGTGGTGGACTAAAGTACAGGTTGACTCAAATACAACAGTAAAAAAGGGAAAAGGGGAACTAGTGAGATAAAAGAGTTGGAATTCGTTAGGTACCTAGGGCACTATTTTGGGAACAGGTTGAAAGAGACATGAGAGAAAAAAAGAATTTGGAAAAAAGGTAAGGAATACGATCAGGGGGGGACGATGGGCTGATTTATGCATTGATTGGAAGAATTAATGCAGTAAGAATATCAATAACTCTCCACCTACTGTGCAACATGTAAATAGACTGTAGAGATAAAAGGCTACAACAAATGAAAATTAGCAGGGAGTACTTGGCAATAAATGCAAGGGGAAAATATAGTGAGCAAGACAAAAAATTAGAATAAATAAGAAAAAGTGTGTGTGTGTGGGGGGGGGGTCCCACATATCATGTGATATGCACTGACATGCAACATCATTAGTTAGGAACAGAAGAAAAGGGGGTAAGTAAAAAAGACATTGGGGTAGATGTGGAGAAGCTTTCTAAAGGACAGTCATGTCCTTTAGAAAAATATCATAAAATAATTGGGATGTATAAAGTGGGGCAAAAATATGGAAGAAAAATAAAGAAATCTGGAGTTGTGTAATCGCTTAAGAGGAAGATATGTTTTGCAGAGAAAAGGATGGCAGAGTATGATTTACACCAATGGAGGAGTTAATACACAATACTGGATATCCAGTAGTGGAACTACTTGGTACTCAGGGAGGCCTTGTAAAAAGAATACAGGGAGGGCAACAGGAAAAAGGAAGAGGCAGGAGTGAAGGACAAAATGAGAGAGGATGGTATTCTGAAGGAAATAGATGAAGTTAGGGGAGCAGCAAAGGACGTAACAATTCTATGAAGAAATAAATGAAAGAAGGGATGAGGCAAACCTAGAGACAATAAGAAAGAATTGGGGAAGTGAGGGAGGACTGAGGAGAGTTGCATAATACTGACAGAAGACAATTCAGGTAGTGAGGCATATGCATAAATTTCACAGAGAGAGAGAGAAAAAGAGAGATAGATGAAAGCCTGAGAATACTGCATAGCTGGTATCTAACCCCCATTAGACTGGAAAAGAAGGCAAAAAGGAGGCTAATAGAGGCTGGAGGTATCAGGAAGAAGAGGCAGGAATGATGCATATGTTTTGCGATTGTGGGTGGGCACATGAATTCAGGAAGCAGGCACAGAAGATTTGGGTAGACATATTTCAAAAGGAAGCAGCGCATGCTTGAGAATTCTGTATATGGGGCATAAAGATAGAAAATAGCATCTATAAAAAAAGAAATCTGAGCATCAGCATTAAAACCAACATTACTCAATACTGCAAAGGGGCAAAAATATTACAGGAGCATAAGTTACACAAAAGGCTCCTAGACATGGGGGAAGATGGCAAAAACTATCAAGAATGAGGAAAAAAGGGGAAGGGAAATGAAGGAAAACAATGAAAAGATGCATGTGAACACAATGAGTGAAAATCATACCATCAGGAAGGAGCGTGGAATCCCAAAGGGCAAATGGCTGGGGGGAGCAGGGATAAGGTTGGAAATGAATCAGCCAATCACTGATCAGATATGGTGCTCTATGTATAAGGTTAGCATATGACTGTGATATAATGTATGGAGTTAAAGTAAAAAATGATCAATTCAGTCAACTCATTGAAAGCAGACTTCATGAATGCAGTCTTTATTGTGAATAGAGTGAAGGTTTATAATAATTAAAAATAGCATCCTTGAACACAGGTTTTATAAGTGTGATGTAAACAAAGTGTGACCTGCTAAGACATGCACCCAGTAAAACAATATAGCATCAGTTGCGAAAGCATGAAGTAAACAAAGCAAGAAGAACAAAAGCATGTACACAAAAAAACAGCAGGCATCAAAGGTATGAAATAAGGTAAAGGGAGCTGACATAACAGTTAAGTTATTTTCTTCACAGATAAAAGGTACATGGTTTGATTCTTTCTTTTGAAAGAAAAATTGGCTAGGCTTAAAATGGCCCACAGGGGCAGCTAGCCTGGTACTTACCTATGAACCTATGAACCTTTACAACAAGTACCAAAAGTAAGTGATGGAAAGTATCAGGAAAGGAGGAATGGAAGGCCAAGGCAGGAAAGAAGACAAAGAAAAAAAAAAGTGATGCTTACCCTGTCATGATGGTATATAGTCCATATGGATCCTACATTAACCAAATGAACACAAAATGCATTTACTGAAAAGCAAAGAATATATGCTTGCAACCCCCACCCCGAAGCACAAGTTTGCAAGTATCACTCCAGCAATTAAAAAAAAGTAACATGCCAATGGTCAAACATTCTCAAAGAGTGGGTGAGACACCAAAGCATTTGCATTGCTATGGACTCAGATTGGTGCTGCATCCCCTACATAAATAACTCCTACTAGACCATTACTAAGTGTGCATTAGGACTTTCAAGAAATAAAGTAAAGGTGATCATAGACACCCTATACAGTTCATGGCTCCACTTGAATTATGATAAAGATGGAAGGATGATCCATTTGCATTTGCTGATGGGGCATCTTAGCCTGCAGTAACATGCCTCCACACACTCAGACTACAGGGAAAATCTTTGAAACAAAACTCAGAGACACACCAAAACTCCAGTGTGTACTCAGGGGTATGTTGCTGCTGCAGCTGCTTAATTTCTCATGTACTGAATCTTCTACTACAGGTGTGAACGAAGGGGTCCTATGCCTATGTGATCACAGCAGTAAAACTTTCTGGGAAGGTGTATTTTGGCTTTTTAAACACAAGAACAACCTCCTATGGCTGTTGGAAGGCCATACCTGAGGCATCTCGTATGTTGTTGAAAGTGGCCATCTACATTGTGCAAAGCTTCTCGCCCATACCTCTACATGACCCAAATGGCATACTGGGAAAAATGAAATTAGAATCCTTTAGGGTTCATGGATTGGAAATTGGAACAGATGCTCTAAGTGGCTGCTGCCTAGAAATCCAACAAAATGAACTGCAATTCTCAAAGCAGATGATACTCATTCAGGAGCTCAAAAATAAGTGCCCACACTATATTGTATACCTGCAGAGCTTTATTGCTAATACAATCAAATAACAGTTGAGCACATTTGATGTTCACAATAATTTGTAGGAGGTCATGGATGCTATGCAATTGTTGGGAGTGTCTTTCCATTTGTTACACGGTGTCATCACTTAGCTTTTGTGTATATATATTGAGGTCACACAAGTTATCTGGGGTCATCATCAGCACCAGCTGTTCTAATTCTTGCAAACAGAGACAGTAGTTGTGCCATAGAAAGAAGACAGAATTATTTACCCAATGTTCTGTAGGAAACATTTTCAGTGAACCTATCTTCTTAGCATTGTGTGGTAACAGTTTAGCTGAGCAGCATGTGTATGCAGTGGGCCAGTGCATGGTACATAGATAGGTGGTAGGTAATGTCTGACATCTTGATGTCATACATACAACTCTCTGAGTAATTTGTCGAGTTGGACCATGTTGCCTGCTGCACAGATGCAGGGAGCCACTAGCAGTTAATTAAATCTGGCCTCCGCTGCAGCTGGCAGGTGGCGCTGTTTTGACGACATTAGCAACACTTTCTTATTAGCCTTGGGAGCTGTTATCACTTTTCTCTTGTGCTATGCCATGAACTTCAGACAGCAGTTCAAGATGCTCTATTTTTATTGCCTTTTCCCTGCTATTGATTTACCCATCTATCATAAGGGGCCATTTCTTCTGCTAGCTTCCCATGTACTCATACTTATTGCCTGTACTTCCTGGTGGTAGATGGCTCCACACAGTATAAGTGTCCAAACTCGTGTCAGTATTGGATGATGTCTGTCACGTCATCCATTACTACATTTCTTGTTGACATGATTGTGTGTAGTCCAGTTGCAGTGTTTGATCAGCTGTTTATGTTGTCATGGCTGCGCTCCATGTACCTCCACATTGAGTAGTTGTCATCTCTCCCCCTAAAGTCACCCACATAGCTAAGGAGTATTGGCGTTGGTCTACCATGGCATCTTGCACATCAGGATCCTCCTGCCATTTCCTCTGGATCTCACAGATGAGTACACATTTTCTAGCTTGCAACCCTGATGCCATACAGCCACAGTGTCTTTACAAATGGACAAAAAGTCACACATGGAGTCTGTGTTGCAGATCCACTATCACAAAAATACACCCTCATGCCCACACACTCAGAATCCTTCCCTGTATATTGGAATTCTACACTACCCATGCTCATTTCTACAATGTGTTCACTTTATTTCCATTAAATGTTTTGTATATCTGTCCCATTGCTCCACCTCTGCTTTCAGTAATTTGTTTGTATTTGCCATTCTAAAGAAAATGGCCCTGCAGAAACATGAAGTTTCCTCTAACTGACATCGAAACTAATGTTACCTGCTCGTCTTTCATTTTTTCTAAATTATGAGTTTTGTCTGCAGGTGTGCAGGCATGGGTATGACCTACTGTAGGAGGAAATGCCAGGACAAGTTCACAAGCCAGGAGATTAATGTGATACTGTAAGCCTTCTACACACATAACATGCACCTCCTTGCCAAAGGAGAATCTGTTTTAATTGGGATCTTACTCGTTGTTGTTGGCTTTTTGGCTTGCCCATGTTACTCTTGATCCTTGTTGAAGAAGGTACAGAGCAGTGGGCAGTGGGACAGGCAGCAGGGTAGACCATAGAATGCCATAATAGTTCACTACAACAGGTATAAAGGAGCATTACAGAAATGTGCTCTCATGCATAGCAAAGAGCAAATGCTGCAGGTGGACCAGCAACAATGCAGAAGCTGACATACAATACATGTGTCAGAAGGTAATGCATCAGTCTAATATTTTCTATAATATTACACTCTGGCACATATGTAATAAATGAAGTGGAGAGGATGTGACTGATAGTGGCTCATACATCTACCTTCTAGGCATTTCCAATTGCAAGTCCAATTTTTGGGCCAACACGGTACGTACTCTGATGAGCTGCATAACAATGTTGTGTCCAGAAATGCATGCCACAGAAGGGTGGTAAAACCATATATCTCTGTTCTCATACTGGTGTCATATTTTTCATGCATTCACAGGTTCCACTAGTGGAGGGCAGAGCACACTAGGACAACAGATAGCTGATGTCAGCTGGCTTACTGTTGCTGGTGATGATTCAAAGGTTCATAGGTGTTTACTAGGCTAGTGACCACAAGGGCCTTTTTAAACCTAGTCAGACATACCAAATCTCTGATAAGTTCTGGTACCCTTGATAAGTGTAAGCAGAGGTCTGGGAGATGAACCATTTACAGGCTACCTATGTTCATTAGAGACAGAGGTGCCAAACCGGGGATGATTTTCCAGTTTCCCATCCAATTGTCCAAGTTGCACTTGAATTGGGTTAGGGAGGAACTCTGCTTCACATGAATGGGAAGCCTGTTCCATAGATGTGGTAGTCTCTGGGACACATACCTATCTCTGCAGCAGGATCTATTTATATCACAGGCAAGGTTTAAATCTTGAGAACAGGCAATTCTGGTGCTGTTTGTTTTGTGGATATGCAGGAAGTCCATCACAGTGAGTTGTAACAATGCCCTGTATACCAAGCATATATCTCACCTCAATATCCTGTAGGAGACAGAATACAGGGATAGGGCCTTGAGGTGGTCTGCATAGCAGATGATGTTGGTGACTTGCAGGTAATATGGTCAGATGACAGAGTGACACTGATGGCAATACACCAGGTAGAAGAAGCACCCACATGCACTCGCACAAAGACCCCTGTGGAGGTTGCTGCTAAGTACAGTATGAACAGTGCCTGTCATACCACCTGCAAGTGAGTGTCCCACTAGGACTCCTCCTGCATCCCCATGATATGCAACATATTATATGCAAAACTGCCTGTGATGTAGGCATACTCACTGCAGCTGAGAAACGCAGGGGAATATAATGTCACTAAGACTCCTGTTCTGTTTCTGATAGCATGCAAAGTTTAAAATCAACCATCAGATGTGCAGATTGGTGATCTAGGTGCAAACAGCTGCTATGTGCACTAATGTGGACCTTGTACTTGCTCTTTGTGGCATGCATATGGACATGTCAGAATTCCACATTGACCTGCAGTATTAGCCCAGTGAGACATTATTGCCACTAAGATGACTGCTCATGAATGTTGCCTCTATAGAAGCATCCATATGTGACACTGTAATTGCCATTCAGTGTGCATCCACTAGCATTAGGTTTATGGCTACAGGAGGGACCAGACATGAGGTGAACAGTCATGGGGTGTCCCAATCCAGAGGACACAGATTTTTTGCAGATTCCATATCAGTCCCACTTGCTGGCATACAACCTGACATGCCTGGGCATGGAGATACTTTCATTGGGCTTGACCAAGAGCATACCACTGCAGACTGACCTAGCAGAGCTCCATAGATCAGCTCCACCCCTTCTATGTGACAGATCTAGTCCTCAAATTGCTAGATGGCACAGTACATGCTGACAATAGTCTCATAATAGTACCACCACAGTACATGTTAACAACAGTCACATAATAGTATCCCAAGTACTTCACTGGAGGATCTGATCCCTGACACTTAAAAATTATCCAGAGAATGTGGCTACCATATTCACATTCCATGAACCCACCCAGAGTGTAGAGTTGCTGACTGCTGTCACTGTACTCTGCCCACCACATATCCTGTGTGGGTCTGTTGATGTCTGATGCACAGTCTGGCCAAAGCATGCAGTGCTGTGCAAGTATACCTCACATCACATTATTCTATGTAATCCATGTCATATATCTTAGTAATGGGCCAGTCTCCAGAAATTTGCAGTACTTCAATGCATCACACCCACTTTTACCTCAGCTGTGGCTTTGGTTCTCCATTGTATTTACCTGTGTTTCCTCCATACCCTGCTGCTGCTGTTTCACTTACAGCATGTCATATCATGATGCTCTCCAGTTGCACCTCATGTTTTTGCAGGATAATTTTATGTAGATGAGCACATGCAGCAAATATTTTGCTACAAAACTCTGTACTGTATTGTGGTGCCCCAGCAGGGGTGTCTAAATAATGGAATAAACCTTTCATAAGTTCAAAGACTCTTTCCACAATTTTCTTGTTTTGACATTGGCCATGTTATATGACATTACTGCCATTGTCTATGGGTTGCCTACTTTTGACATCATCTGCATTACACATGACACATTATATGCAATAAGGTCAGTGGTATCTATGCTATGAGTATGTAGAGGCCATTGTATCTTTCTGCCCCTATTAACAAGGACCCTAGGACATGTCCCCTCACAAGAATTATTGCTGTAGGTTGGAAGTGTGCCAAGTATAGGGATCGTATGGACTGCCTGAGTGCAGATAGTTAAGTTGAAAGTGTCAAACCAATAAACAAAAAATATATAGATTCCTGGAGAATTCAATAAACTAGTAAACAAAAACGCCAGTGAACACAAGTCATTAATAAAGGCAGTCCAACCTTGCTTCAAAAAAAAGATTTGCAGCAGGTTAACAAAAACCAGAAAATGATAAACAGCAGAAAATTATTATGTGTTGCTTACTCGCATGTACTTTCTCATTTGCATGTCATCATGCACTCATTTCCATGCACTGCATGTTGGACAGTGTCAGCCATTGTGTATTTCCATAATCTGAATCAATGGATAACTCACACCTTGTGCATGGCTGCGACTCATGCTGTTTTATTCTGCCTATTGCCCAACCCCTCTAAAAATTCCAACCTATCACCTGATTTAATTACTGCATTTTCAGTTACATGTGTTAATGTATACAGGAATATAAAATGTTCTTAGCAATAAGCTTACTTGTAAAATAACTGCTATGCTTACTAATGTCATATACTTTACATTACTATTCTACAAAACATCTTTTGACCAGTGCTACAATGTATTAAATAATATACACACACACATTTATATATATATATATATATATATATATATATATATATATATATATATATATAAACAGAGATAAAACATTGGATTATGTGTCTCTTTTTTTCTCTGCTGCACTTCTACCTTTTTTCAAAAATGTACCACATATTAATTTTTTTGTAAATATTAATTTATATTTGTTTGTAAGCACTTATCATGTATTTTCAAATGGTTTTAAGAGGTAATGGCATAACAAGAATCTTTTAACTTGTATCCATATAATTTGATAAATACGTATACAATATACAAACTCACATCTTTTTATTATGTGTGGAACACATTTATTGTGTATCTACTCCATACAATGCCTTGTGTATGTACAAACACTATAATTTACTGTTTACTGCAAATGACCTGCAGTGTTGCTGAAAATGCTCCCTTGAAGCAGTCCACTTACCTGGTTAATAAATAAATGAATTAATGAATAAATAATACAGGCCTTAACCATTGTGGTTTGTACTTGCTCCACACCACCAGTTGAAGATCACATGCCTCAAATCAGATTTATAACCTTGGAACAACACAGTAGATGAATTCCTAAGAATTTGCATGAAGCAAAATTGGCAGGGGGTGGAGATGGAATCATGTGTGGTATCACTGTGGGCACATACAAAAGGCAAAAAAAAAAAAAAAAAGAAGCTTGAAAACTTTTCGTCAAATGAGGCCAGCCCTAGCCACAAAGATGTGAGCAGCAAGACCAGGTTTATACAAAGAGAATGCTTTCTAATCAGGAAGGCAGCTTGGATGTTATAGTTTATTGACAGTTCAGAACTGGAAGCAGTATAAATCTCTCTGTAGAAGAACATTGTCATTTCATGATATAGTGCAGCATAATGGAGCACTATAATGCCTTTCAAACCTTAGCATGTCCCTAAATAGGCTGATATGTTTTCATTGTAGGGCCAGTTTGAATCCAGTTCATATAACAAAACAGTGGCCTTAGTCAAAACAGGCCGCTGTAAACCCTAGGAAACATGGTTTACACTCTTCAGGACAGCCTGTGAAAGCCATGTCATACAGAGACACCATCTGCTGTCCATTTTCATCACTGTTACCATGGAGAAGTCGCTGTCTGTATCTTATACTTTTTTTTCAAATGTTTACACATCCATCTCAGGATTGGTACACAAGATAGTGTGGAGGCCATTAAAGGAATGAAATAGACTGTATGCCATACTAGGAAATTGGTTTCACAAAGTCATATATATATATATATATATGTGAATATTGTTAACACAAAAAATAAACAAAATGCAAAAATAAAGATTTATAAGTTTGACGTCTGGCTGTATCTCACCGGAAATTAAATGAAGTCCTTTACTATCCTGGGTCAGTAACTAAGGAGCTTCAATCCTCACTACTGATTCCAATATGAGACTGTCACATAAATAGAAGTAATATTTAACAATTTTCCCCTATGAGCACAATAGGAACATGCTCTATTTTCCTGGAACTGGACTATATGCCTCTGTCCACCCCAAATGTACTCCCTTATTATACACTTCAGAGCAATGTGTCCCAGTTTAAGACCTCTGATACACTCACAATCAAAGTAAATTTAAATCTGACATATCCAAACACTTCTGGGAAGGCCTGACACAGATTTCTAGCTGTGTTCCTTTGCCAAAATAATATGGGAATGCTGCCACCAATCAGAGTATCTTCATGCCCTTTTAAAGGGGTGTCCAATTATGAAATTTAAATATCAAAATAAATGATAGCTATGACCATAAGCAACCAGGCCTTCAAGGTGACCTGGGGAGTATCAAACAGGTATAAGCACTCTCTAATCACTAAAGAAAAGCATTGATTTTTCAGCCATAATGCAAAGTAATGAAAACATTTTATAATAAGCAAAATGATTATAATAATATAAATCAATAGCTTTCAGTAAACACCAAAACTCAGTCACTGGAAATGCAAAATTAGATTGCAGGATAGGAGCCCAATATTCTAGAAAAAAATCTATCCTAACAACTAAACTTTCCTAATCTAACTAAAGTTACTGTCCCCGATCTAATCTAACACATAACAGCAAGGCCAAGATAGACTTATAGTTTTTGATGAGCTCTCTTTCATGGGTTTCCAGTGATTACACATCACTGTAACTAACTGTACATCACAAAACATCTCAGAACTTGTCAAACTGCAGTCTCAACAGTTTTGTTTAAAAAATAGCAGTCAGCTGTAAGAAATGTTTATGTCGATCAGCTGTTTAAATAATCACTTAGCAACCAGGAAAATTCTAATGACATCACTCACTGTTCAGCTGATTCTCCACAGTTTATACTTCAGAATGTCCCTCTCAAACAAGCACAGTATGAAATGTATCAAAACAGTAACAGAATATTTAAATATTCTGTTTATACAGGGAAATACTCAACTTTTAAAACATATTTACATATTCACAATTAGACATGCTGGCATACCATACAAGTTAATCCAGAATATACACAAATCTCCTGCCAAATGTGCTAACACAGATGACAGTATTTTTATTTTCTTCCCAATAAGTTTTATACAGATAGATAGATAGATAGATAGATAGATAGATAGATAGATAGATAGATAGATAGATAATACTAAGCTGAGTCAATATCCTTTTTATAGGTGGTATTGTTATTCACCATTCCAGATTAATGCTTTTGCAGCTCATTCATGTCACCTGGGGTTCATCAACACTGTGTTGACTGGAAATCAATCAACATCTTTAGAAATATTCTCATGTTACCCGGACCTTATAGTATATTAAAATTAGATAGTACTAGCACTGGAAACACTGATCAATTTCTAACATAGATTTAAAATCATAATCTAACCCCTTCCTAGTCCTGTTTTCAATATAATTTTATAACAGAGATGTCTTGTTAAACAGCTTTGACAATGTAGAGGTCACATGCCAGTTATCTGTTAAAAAAAGCAAAAAAACAATTAGGTCAACATCATGTCGCAATTCAATTGCCACAGCCAGGTTACTATGCATAGACTAAAAATGTAACTATAAATGCAGAGTATTTTTGTACCCCAGAATGGCATAGGGCAGCCCTATTAAAAATGTACTCCTCACAAGAATACAGCAAGGCAAACTGCTGATTTTATGATGGCTGACCTCTGTCTCTTGTCTCATAATATCACCTTCAGCTATTGTAAGAAGTTAATGAGGTGTTAATGTGATAATTTTGGTCTGAAGGTCAAAAAGAAGTTCCTGTAATAAAGATAATGTACATTGCTTATCTATAAATAAAACTTATCCTTTAACAAAAGTATACATTATTAACTCATTCACTCCAACGGAGCTCAGGAAGTTTGCACTGTAACTTTCAATGGATGGAGTCTAAGCCTTTTGATAGAATCAAATTATGTTCTCACATTTTAAACAAATGCTCTTATCTCTGGAAGCATAGGGGTTATGAAAGCAATATAAATGGCAAACTCTTCAAAACAAACCCCAGGATTCAGCATGCTCTGCAGAGAGTGCAGGAATAGTGCAAGAGCTGCTGCAGATAATATGGCTGTCGTGCGATCCAGGAATAATCTCTTGGGACATGCACAAGTACTCCTGCACTATTCCTGCATGGACACAGATCCTGTATGCTAATTACCTCATTTACTGGTGAAAAACATGCAAATGAGGTGAATTAGCAATCCAGGAAGCAAGCAGACATCCGTGCAGGAATAGTGTAGACTGCAGAAATGTATTCAGCCAGTAGCTGGATACATTTCTGCAAACTAAAAAACAGAGACATGACAGCTCGTACAAATGCATGTATTAGAAGGGTTAGGTGGCCATAGGCATGAAAATTAATTTCAAAATTATAAAAATTTACTTTGTTTTTGTTAGCTGATTTTGGTCATTTAAGCGCAGGGCAGCAGTGCGCAACTGGGATCGCCCCAAAAATAATAAAAAAAGCTGGAAATAAGCTTTTAAACCAAAATCATAATTTTGCCATAATAGTCAGTGGCATGCATAACACAACAAGACCATGGAATAGTGGTTGCTAAGGGGGGAGGCTGAGTGTTGGTTTTGTAACCATGCATTAGCAGTCAATCCTATGCAAATGAGGGCAAAGATACTGAATCACAGATTTTCCCTCAGTGCTACCTTGCACCCAACCATGTAGGTACAGTAATACCATGGTGTAAGCCTAAGAGCTAGATGACTTCATAAGGGGGTGTTTCATGCATGCTGTAAGCTTATGGGAGCTCTGTGGCCTGTGTTTGCCCTTAGCTAAACACAGATAAGGAAGGGGGGGTGTCTGAAGCTGCCTTGCAGAATTTACATTTCCTAAATGGGTGTGCATACCGCGCAGTGGGTTTTAAACAAAAAAAATAAATAAATAACCAGGAAATAACAGCTCAGTACACATCTGAGCACTGGGTTTGTGCGGCACACCTTGGGCTTAAACAGGAAGGCAATGGGAAGGGAAAACAGCAGTAGGAATGTAATCAAGGTGAACTAGCATAGCTGGCAGGTGAAATGTTTCAGAACCAACCAATTACACAGGCAGCAGCCCAGCCCAGCCCTGCACACTACTATAAACTATGCAAACACCTTTCCTTCTGTTTTTTTCCACAAACTACACCACCAGTGTACACAAACAGGGATATTTTACCTAGCAAAAGCAACAAAATGATAGGGGCTGCTTTTGCTCTCATAAATCAATATGTGGAAGAGGCTGAGATTGGTGAGGATGACAATGCTGATGGCCAACCCACAGTGAAGAGAAGGAGAAGAGTGTACAGACCCAGAGTAACCTACCAGGGGCTACATGAGCTGGAGATAGTGGAGTGCAATAGGGTGGAAGGGGACCTCCTACAGCAAATTGTTGAGCTGTGCTGGCCATGCCTCACACACAAAACCAACAGAGGGGAACCCATCCCAGTGGATACCAAGGTATGTGTAGGCTTAAGAATATTAGTCACAGGTACCTTCCAAAGGCCAACTGGAGATATCATGGTGATCTCACAGGCATCAGCATCCAGGGTACTCCACCAGTTCCTGGATCCTGGATGCCATATCAGTATATGCCGGTGAGCACATATATTTCCACATCACCTGTAAGGCGTTGACCAGCAATATGCGTCTCTTCCACCAAATAGCAGAATAACCTGAGGTAGTGGGTGCTATAGTCTGCATGCATATACACATCAACATACCACCTGGTGAGCGGGATAGGGTCAACATAAACCGCAAGGGCTTCCCATCCATCTACTGCCAGGTCATGAGCGATGCCCAGGGCATTATCATGAATGTGTGTGCTGGCAGCCCTGGAAGGTATCACAACTCCCACATCTGGCATATGACACAGATGTACCAGAGATTTTCCAATGGGGACATCCCATATGGCAACCTAGTGGGGGATTCTGGTTACGCACTGGAGATGTGGCTGATTACACCCATGAGAAATGCACACACACCTGAACAAGAACTCCATAATGAGGCAGATGCACAAACCAGAATCATAATAGAGTATGTTTTTGGGATGCTCAAGTCACTGTTCCGATGCCTGGACATATCCAGTGGAGCCTTGCAGTACTCTCCAGCTATATGTATCCAAATTGTCATTGTATCTGCCATGCTGCACAATATGATCCTGCGGAAACAGCTGCAGCAGGAACAGCATGGGGCAGGGCCACACAGCCCACCACTACTGCTAAGGCCAGTACAGGCACAGAGTGACTCAGAGGAGGAACAACTTGAGCCTGCCCCTGTAGGCAGAAGGAGGCATGCCCAGTATGCCCAGGCTTTGCCAAAGAGGCGACGCATAGCACATACACTGACACGGTAGGAACCCAGGGAATGACACCTCTCTCTAACGTGTCCATATAGTAAAAGGGATACCAAACATGCTTAACCATGTATAGGGAGTTTACTATGTGCATCTGACATAGTCAGCCCTCCGGCACCATCCTCAATACTGGCACAGCCACAAGGTAAGTCACTCTCACTATTAATTGCTGAATGGAGTAGTATGTTCTGCTACTTGTATCTATGGTACGGATGTGAGCATGCAAGGGAATTGGGTGGCTGAATGGGATGGCAGCAGATAGTAGACACCTATATGGGCAGCATGAAATCCATAACAAATATTGGTCTCAACATAGTAGGCAGTACTAGACAAGGTGACAAATCCCACTGCAGGACATGTGATGGGCCAAATGTGTGTCCATAGGGCACACACATGCATGTCAGTGAGGCTCACATACCTAACAACAGTCTCAGCCAGCAGGACAAGTGTAGATGACCACAAAGAAAGGCTGTGCTCAGGCCTCTGATTGATGGCAGTGGAGAACAGCCCCCGCCCAGACATACACAGATAGACTACAACAGATCAGGCAGTGGGATGTTAGTCCTGAAGGGTAAGAAGTCTGAAAATGAAATGTAGGTCAATAAAACCTAGGATCTGTACTACACACTGATATGCCTGTAGACTGCATGATAGGTCAGAATACAGAATGAAATGGAAGCCAACATAGTACCTGAAATACCAGAACAGTCATAGCAAATGTTTACAGTTGTCAGGTGTGCCCTCCCCCACAATCCTACATTGAAATGTACTAACATATACATGTGGGTATAATAACAGTGGAGCACAGATTACATGAGCTGGCCAAATTAGCAGGATAGATTGTTGCATATGTACAATATGCAGGGTGCTGCATATTAGGTTGTTGTGTGTTGTATATTGTGTAAAAGTGGTCAGCATGTAGGCATGGAGGATTGTGTCCTGGTGGCCAATGGCCAGTACTGTTGATAACAGGGACAAGTTCTAACAACAGCAGTGTCAAACACAATGCATCCCAGCAAGACCCAATCCGGCAGTAATCCATACTAATTGTTCGGATGTAATATCTGTCACCATCTGAAAGATGGACATGGCATGAATGTGGGCCCAGGCATACACACAGTACACAGGTGGAGGTATCCTAGACAGAGTGTATAAAATGTTTCTGTCAAATTGACACACCTTTGGAATTGTACATACAGGTTAACAGCACATAAATTGTCTGTGTAGTATGGAATACTGATGAAGTCTGGCCAAACACTGACAGACCACAAAAGGCACAGTTATGAAGTAGTGAGAAACCACTGATCTCCCCACTCAAGCCAGCATAAGGAGAATGCCCCCATATATCTGTGAGTCAGGTTCAAGTAGCTTCCATAGCACACATGCACTCAGCTTACCCCACCATCAGCCAAAGGTTCCTCACAGTTAATATCTCTGCTGTTGGGAATGACTACAATATGACCCATACATCTGTATGGGAATACCCACAGAATGCAGCCTGCTGAAGAGGTGTCCCATGCTGGTGTGTCCCTAGCTGGTAAGCAGCACCCTTCCAGCATCCACACCAATGGATTAATAAGGACAGAAACTATTGCCATTAACACCTTGCACACCTAGCCTGTTACCCCAGGGGAATACAGTGGCTTGCAGCCTGGGACTGGAGGAGTGACAAAATGCACTGGCCTGCTACAGATGGCCTGCATCACTACCAAATGCCCTACAGTCTCTGTCAAAGGCCTGTGTTTCGCCTGTACTGCCAATGTATGTTATCTCATGGAGTCCCAAATAATGACATAACACAGTCCACAGAACACAAATGCAAGGCCATGTTGCCAAATCCCAGTAGCATGTCCACCATGTCCTACTGCATGAACTGTGTACCAACCCCTAAATACTGCTGGGATGAAGTGATAACTATAGGGATAATTATCAGATATCGCTTGCATAATGTTAGGAAGAGGATAGAATAACAGACGGAGGGGTAGAAGCATGGACGCCATGGAGTGTGTGAAGTCTGAAACTCTGATGTGTGCCCATACTATCCCTGCCTGCAAACACAGGAATGGGTGGTACAAACCTGCTCATAAACCTCAATGTAAAGGGGTAATGACCAGGTAAATGAGCCCTGCTTCTGGGTAACCTGTGTGAATCTGTACAGCTGAGAGGTATGGCCACAGCAGGATATGGCCATTCTGTCATGTCAATACATGTACAAGCATGGGATCCACAGCCACCACAGTACTAAGGTGGTAGCCCATTTACACAGACCCATCAGCAAGTGTCTGCAGCTCCCAATCAAAAATGGCATGATTGTGCAACAATATATAGGCTGCAGACCACAATACTGGACACAGATAAATTCATCTTGTATTCCCCAGGAAATTACTCAGAGCAAATACGTATATCTGTCAGTAGTTGATGACATAATTCATCACAGTGTAAAAGAGTACATATGTCTGAATATCTCTGCTAACACCAAAACCATGTAGCAGAAGCAGCACAGACACAATTAGTTAGAGTATCCCACTATCCTTTGCCCATTGTGACCCCATATTGTCAACCTATCTACAGATATCATGCAGAAACATGTTGCTAGCTGTAGGTGCAGAACACAAATGCCTGCACTGGAGTACAACCTACCTGGAATGGATTCACACATTCAATACAGAAGTTCATACTGGGCATGCTCCAACACATAGAGAAACAAAGCCCATGTCTGACAACAAAATACAGAAGGGTCATACTGGACACGCTCCCACACTAAATGAAGCCCATGTCTGGCAACAACAGTGGACTATACATATCTGTCAGTCACAGATGTGTGTTCACACACTCCACATTGCACACCAGTCATGTTTTGCACACACATCGGATAGGAATACACACACATATATCCAAGAACAACACACTATAATAGGTCAAACATACATAAACATAGATGTAGGGAAGAGAGAGAGAGACAGACAGTGACAAAGAGCTTCCCATCATGAGACATGTCCCACCCACCACACATCCAATTGGCCAATATCACATGATGTGCCAATGTCTATCACTGTAGACATGTGCTTCTGGTAGCCCTGAAGACTATAGTGTCTCTGGTGCTTGTGATAATTGTGTAACATGGCAATGCAAGTCATTATTCATCTAGCAGTTGTATACACTGTCCTGTCAAATGTAAAGTTGTGTGTGACTGAGTGTTGTGTGTGTGTTTCCAGAGGAATGGTTTATGGCCCATTCACACACACTGCACTCCCTATGGTCCTAGTTTAGTTAGCCTGTTGATGTCAGTCACCTTGAAATAACCCTTTGAAGAAGAGTCATCCCTATAACTTCTGCAGTGCATGCAATAACTGTGTAGCACTGTAGTATGATGTACTAGTTAGGTAGGAGTTCTAATCCCCAACATAGCAACTGTGCAACTGTGTGTGTGTGTGTGTGTAGGGGTCAATGCTTTTGAGGCCATTCACTGTCACTACACCTTCCATTGCCCTACTTTAGCAAGCCTGCTGATGTCAGTCACTTTGAAATACCACTTTGGACATGGTTCAACCATGCATGCTCTGTGGCGCATGCAATAACTGTGTAATGCTTTAGTGTGATGTATTAGTTAAGTAGGTGGTTTAATCCCAGATATGGCAACTGTGAAACTTTGTGTGTGTAGGGATCAATACTTTTGAGGTTATTCACAGTCACTACACCTCCCACTGCCCTACTTTAGCAAGGCTGCTGATGTCATTCACTTTGAAATACACCTTTGGAGAAGGGCTAACCCTATAAGTTCTGTGGCATGTGCTATAATTGTGTAATGCCATAGTGTGATGTACTAGTTAGGCAGGAGTTCTAATCCCAAACATGACAACTGTGAAACTCTCTGTGTGTATAAGGATCAATGCTTTTGAGGCCATTCACAGTCACTACCCCTCCCATTGCCCTACTTTAGCAAGGCTCCTGATGTCATTCACTTTGAAATACACCTTTGGAGAAAGGTTAGCACTATAAGCTCTGTGGCGCATTCTATAAGTGATGCACTAATTAGGTAGGAGATCTAATCCCAGACCGTATTTATCTGATATGTGCATATTTTGATACAACAACATACTTGATTCAACACTAATATCAATAACAAGTACTACACAAATGTAGATGTCAGAGCAGTTGTTCACCACTATTCCTTACGTGTATTGACAGATATATTGGAAAAAACAACAAATGTTTTCATAGCTATGATGGCTTAGTGGTTAACTGCTCTGACTATAGTGTATAGGGTCCTGGGGCCAAGACTGGCAAGGGCTATTCATTTTTATGCTGAGCAGAAAAAGGGCTGTTGGATACAGAGTGGTTAAGGCAGTTTTGAGCAGCTTTATGCAGGTTTATGTAGGTTTGCATGATGGTAAGCGGTGTTAACGTATGGTTAAACAAAAAGGCACTTACACCATCTAAATTTCACTTACCACTGTGCAAATCTGCTTAGCATTTATATTTAAGCAATGGTGAAGCCTGCTAAGTTTGGCTCAGCCCTGGTAACCAGTTATCACATTCCAGTCTGATAAAATAGCAGGGTAATGACATTCTTAATAAGTGTATTTAATTCCATGTACATAACATGCATCGATGTGCAGTCATTACAGTAGCAAGGGGTGTCAGTCTACTGTCTGGGACACCTGAGTATATATGACTTGTACAACACTCGTTTCCATTTGAATGTGTTACATACATGGGTAGTATCCCAGGTTATATGCAGTCACACTGGCATGTGGTGTATCATTACGTTACTACTGTTGACAGTGCTTTCCCATGTAAGAGGAGATTGTAGATTGTAGTACTGGAACCAAACACCCCTGCATGCAAAGATGGACTCTGAGTCCTCACTGTCATGTTTTTGGTGTATGAGCTGTGTGTCATTAAGTATTTCCTACTGGATATTGATCTGACATGTGGATATTAACTGTAAAATACTGTGTGTATAGGACATGTCATTGAGGGCTGCTGTCATGTAGTAATGGCATACATATCAGTGTCAGATGCCTATCTGCCAACACAGTCATTCTAATGCATAATCAGTTGGCTAGCTGATGTCTGTCTGTCCTCTGTACAGATGTGCAGATGTCAGGTATCCATCTTGGCTGCTTACAGGCAATTTATGCTTGTATGACACTGACATGTCTACCCAGTTGTGTTATGAATGCCACAGCTATGAATCCCCACCCTGTATGCTCCACATGCTATGGATACCTCAAGTACGCTACCATAGTCAACAGAACATGCTTGGGTATAGATCTCCAAGAAAGACACTGACCATGTTATGTAATACACGTTGCATACATGTCAATTGGAGAACCTCACTGGCCCTCTGCAAGAGGCAACCAGATGATTGGATGTTGCATTTGACTCTCACCCTAAGGATCATTCCCGTGGCATCAGTTGACAGATGGCCTGCTGGCAAATGGCAGGTGGCATAATACCACTATACTCACATCCCCTACTCTTCCCATCTCTCCATGGACAATATCCTGGTACACACCTATGAACACCTGCACCTAGGGACCCCAGTACTGACAAATGTGTCAGTGTGCATTACTGAGAATAACAGTGTCTGTGTGTTTGTAAACCTGTAGTTGATAATACCCTGAGGCCCTTTACACCCATCACACCCCCCCCCCCCATTTCCATAGTTAGATATGGCTGCTGCTGTAATAGACATTACATGTACCTTGTTACACTCTTCACCCTATGGGCTACCTGAAGCTTGCTCTACCAGCACAACCTTGTTGTACAAATGGGTCGATAGGCATGGGTTACCCTCAGAGTTCTGGCAACTGTGTGTATGTGTGTAAGTGTGTATATTTGTAGGATACAGCATTCTGAGGCCACATTCTCCTAATACAATATACCTTGTCACACAGTATAAGGGATAGTGATATTGCTGATCATAGGAGAGCCCTGACAAAGCATCATCCTACTATCCCTGTGGCATGTGCAATAGATGTATATCCCTGTAGTAGCTCTCTTGAGCTAGACAAGGGGTTGTATTGCAGTCCTAGTCATTGTGTGATGGTGGGTATGTCAGAGTATTATCATAGGTTTCAGTGAGTGTAATTTCCAATATGTGGTGTGGGTGCTGGGTATACTGTCTTTAGACCATGGTACCCCCAGTGCATGTCCCAAGGTCCACTTTATGGGGACCACTGTCTCCATCAACCATACAGGTAACTGATTACACCATCCAGCCCAATGATGCATGTGCTGTGTGCAACTTATCTGTAACAGAATGGACACACTGACTAGGTAGTTAGCATTGATAAACCCAGGTCTCTCAGATGTGTGCATGACTGTTATGTGTTTGTCAATGTGTATCTGACATTATGTCACATTATATATTGTTCATAAACAACCAGTACTTCACCCATTACCATACTGTACAAGGCTTGGTGATGTTCTTCACTTAACATGTAACTTGGAACACACCTCATCCTAAAAGCTGTGTGGTGTATGCAATTAAAGCCACGCACACACCGATAGCACTGCATACTTCGGTAGGGGTTCTAGTCCCAGTGTTGCCAAGTAAGTGTGTGTGTGTGTGTGTGTGTGTGTGTGTGTGTGTGTGTGTGTGTGTGTGTGTGTGTGTGTGTGTGCGTGTGTGTGTGTGTGTGTGTGTGAAGGGATCTACTTAAGTTTGCAGAATATACATGTCCCAGGAGATCATCTGTCTGAGAACTGACTGGCAAATGCTAATATTTCACAGGTATCATCCTGTGGAAATACATTCTATCAAAACTAATAGTAGATGTGTAAATTCCCTCTTCCTCACTGCATAGCTGTACAGCAATACTGGGGTTGGTATATGTAGCTGGGTGTGGATCTTGTGGACACAGCCATCATTATTACGGTTATTGTTGAGTGTATGCTCCCACTTAGTTGGCTGTAAATTTGTACAGTTCATGTTAACAGGTTAAGTAGTTGTCAGTCACACTATCTGCAGTTCTTCACCACCCCATACCCTCCAAAGGGTAGGGCTGTGCCACCCACACCATCACACCTATGTTTACCAAGCTGAGGATTGCACTACATTGGGGAAGTTGACATATACACTGCCAGTACCATCATCAATGACATTAAACTAGCAGACTTATTATTTCCCAATGTGATGTTGTGCCTATTCTGTCTTGGTGGAATTACATAGGTCAAAATGGGTTCCTTGCAAAAGTATTTACATCCATGTGTACAGTATTCTTTGTGTATTGCATCAACACCAAAGCCTCTGTGTGTGTGCGTGTGTGTGTTTGTGTGTGCGTGTGTGTGTTATACAAAAGCATGTGGTGTGTACCACCCAGTACACTTACCATTGTCCACTGTAGAAGGGCTGTTGACATCAGCCACCATTCACTCAGCTGTATACACCCCTCAGACCTATCAGGCATGTGGCACATACACTAACTGTTATACAGACCTGTGACTTGTGTTCAGCTGTACCCAGGATATGGCACAGTCAAGGTGTCACCATAGTGCCATACCCCTTGTAGGAAACAACAGCAGACCAACATCCTGCTCACACATAGACACCTACAATACAAATGGAATACATTATGAAGACCACAGTCACTCAGTGTTAATAACAGCTATAATGCATCATGGCTGGACAGCTACACATTCTGACATGTAAGCATTAAACTTTAGTGCTGAAAACATGTTACACAGCATTATATTGGTACACCATAGTACAGTCACCCTGTGCATCAGAACCATATTAGCCTGTCCCTGCATTGATGTTATGAATGACAGGGATGTGGCATATGTATCATCATATGCACAGGGTGTGTTGTAGGTTTTCCAGAGACCGAGGCTGAGCCATTTGTTTGACATCATGTGTGTGTGTTAGGGGGGTTTCATTATTAATTGGGCTGTGCAGATGTGGTGTGTGTAGGTATGGGGTTGCTCTAGCTGTGCTGGTGATTTGTGTGGGTATGCATGAGCACAGTTCTGCCATGTGGCTGCCCTATACAGGGGGTTGTTGGACAGCTGCAGGCCATAGCTGGCAGGGTGGGCAGTTCACCATCTCTGGCCATGGACATGAGAACTGTGCCTGCCAGGGGTTCCACGGGCACCACCAGGTACAAGTCATGATATGGTACTCTCCCCCGATTATGACATATGTCCTCTGAATCTGGGTCCCACTTGGGATCGGCCAGTGCTGGGGCTGGTACTGCCACTACGGGAGCAGCTCTGACTTTTTGCACATTCACATCCACCTCCACCTGTTGGTGTTGCTGGCCAATGTCCACGTGGCCGTCGCACTACTCCCACCATATGCTCAAGCACAGACATTCCATAGTCGAGGATTCCCACCATCTCACCCAACCATCTATCCAGGACCTCTGCAAAACAGCGGTGGGCACCTGGAAGATCATGGATGTTGTCAATAACAGCAGAATGAGTAGCCCTCTGCAGCCTCAGACCCTATCTAGTATACTGTTCCATACATGCCTACACCTCCATGACAGCCTGAAACATGCGTCTGGTGACACCAGATATGGCACTTTTGCCAGGGGCATGATGACCAGCAGCCCTCCTACCAGCATCTCTGTACATCTGCCTGTGTGGTACCTTGCCAGGCATCTGGCTATGGCTGCTGTGTCCAGACATATGTCCCATAGACACCACACTGTCCTGTCCCATGCTACCACTCGCCAACTGTTCCTCATCGATTGCCACTGGTCATGGGGTATGTATAGGCAACGTGACTGCGTGTGGGGATGGGGTGGATAACAGTGGGATGTCAAATGATGGTGCAGCTTCAGCCCCTGACAACCCTGCCTGTGCCTCAACACATTTATCATCATTGTCAGCGTCTGTATAGACACTAACATCAGTTTGCCTGCAGGAGGGACCCTGACCCACCTCGCCACCTGTGAGGGGAAAACAAGAAATGCACTTTAAGACCTGTAAGTCATTGCTTAGCTGTAGACACACACACACATGTACACACACACAGACACACACACACACACACACTTACAGGTGAGGTTGCACAAAGATATTACATACAGACCTCTCTTTACCCATCTATCAACATGCATGACATATGGTACTCAACAGCATACACTGCAGCTATAGTCAATCCCTGTTACCAACATTATACATCTCTGTGATGCACGGGTTGTGGTAGTAGGTGATGCGCCTGCCCCTGGAACACACTGAACCCATGTACACAGTATTGCTGTGCACCTGTTCAGTACCCTGGCATGTACTGTGCACCATATCTCACAGGTGTACACGACATAGCTGAATGTGTACATGTGTATCAGTTATGTTTGCTCTGCTGCTCCCAGCCCCTATGTGTTTGTCTCATAGATACCTGAGATGATATGTGGACAGATATCAATAGTGAATGCCTGATGTCTGATTTGCAGATCTCATCATCAGTGGTGCATGTATGACCAATAAAATCCAATTACCCTGACAACCTTCAAAGCTTGCTGTGGTTATGAGGAGTGTACACACCCTTATTGACAGGGCACCCTCTTCTCTGATATGCCATGGGGCTACAATACTGCATATGTTAACATTACACAAACCTGATATGTGACATATAACCTGTGCAATCAAATACAGTATCAAACAAATATGTTAGTTGTGCAGATGCTGATTGTGATGCATACAATCTGTGGTTGCATAAGTGTGCACACCCTTAATGTGATGGTTTGTTGCACCAACTGTTAAGTGTACTACAACAGTCACTATTCCTGGAAGGGGTATACTAGCATGGGCCATCTGCACTTGCCAGTATTTGGTCACTCTGCCCTACAAATGTCCCCCAACTCTGCAAGATTGCAAGGTCAACTCATGTGCACAGCCCTTGGAGGTCACACAGTGCCTTCACTATTGCTGTGGAGTCAGGGTTATGTCTGCCATAATTCATGACCTTGACTGTGTGCAGATACAGCCATTCTTAGTGAGCTTTGGATGTCTGCTTCAGTTCACTGTTGTGTTTCAGGATGACCCCCCCCCACATCATCAGCCTTTTTTGCAGATGCTTGACAACTATGGACTACACATAAGTGTCATTTTGCAGTGTCCCAAATTCAGATAACCATGTGTACCAGCTTAGTCCCTGCTAATGAATGGCAAACATACAGGTGCACACTGGCACCAGCAGGATACAGATGGGGATGGTGGGTCTGAGGTGGAGTGAGGTGTTGCTTGTACAACACATGTATCTTAATTGATACTGTCTGTAGATTTTGAACTTGGTCTTGGTACACCATTTCACATTGCAACACATGCCTTTGGGGGACTTTTGATGTTATGCATATGCTACCTGTAGAGACCCCTGGCTGATGTTTCTTGTAGAGCAAGTGTCCCATCTGATTACCCTAACCCATGGGCCACACTTATAAAGAGTCCAGGCAATTGTCAACACAGGTACTGCACAGTCAGTACTTGCTAGATATTCCTGTAACGTCATCAGTGTTGCAGCATGTTATTAGGTAGCCTGCATGACCAGTTTGCAACATGTGTCATCATCTGTCTTGGATGCCCCTCTGTCTATTTTCTACATTAATGTTGTCTCATACATTCTAATCACATACATGACTGTCTGCGATGTTTGCCATGGTATATGCAATGGTGAGGTAAGGCCACATGTCCCACTCCTGTGTGCTATCTGTTGGGTATGGGATCCATTCCATGGCTTGTAAAATGTGTGCAAGCCACGGCTGCCTCTATTGCAGGTGAGTGGGCAAATTTGATGGACATTTGTCTTGGACAGCAGACCATTTCATGGTGTGACATTGAGGACCTGTACTTGCTGGAAAGTGCATACTCATGAAGAGTGAATTCTGTCAGTACCTCAAAAGCTGCTTCCACAATATTTTATTTGGAGTGTATGTACACATTTGCTTCCAGTGCCTATTCAGGTATGTATTCCCCATATTTGCTGTCCTAACATAGGATTCCACATTACACATTCATTTATCATGTTTGGACCACATTACAGGTTGTAAAGGTTGTGGAATGCTGTATTGTGATATGTCATTGTGTAGCTCTGTAACAGTTTCCATTTGTAATAGTGGTATATACACTGTTGTAGCACTGTATAAGGGTGATGTTTCAGACATGTTCCTACTGTAAGCCATTTGTCCCACCATTATGTTCATCTCTGTGCACACATCTTGCAATGACAGGTTGTTAGTTATATTGCAGGACTCTTACATACCCTTCAGATATGCCACCATGGTGACCACTGTGATGCAGTGCAGCTAACAGCAACAATAAGGGAACTTGTACAGCATGCATTATAGGTAGGTGTGTTAAATGTGTGCACAGCAAACACCATGGCCATAACATGGCCGGTGTATTGGCAAACCTGAACAAACAACACCATGCTCACCAGCTACAGTCTGCTGCCCCAGAGGTACACCAGAGTGACCTACATAGTTGTGTGAGAGATGTGATGTCAATAGCTACACCTGTGGCATTGATACAGGGTGGGACCAGCATTTCAGTACATCAACAATACAAACCCACAATACTACAGATTATGCACATCTGTTAATTACTACAATGCAGCAACAGACTAAATAAATTTTATCTCACATATGCATGGTTAAACTCTACAGGGGGTATATATAGGGACAGATTGCAGCTAAGCCTACTACAAACCTATGACAATTGTGCATGATACATTTAACATTAACATGACTGTCCTGCAGATGGTGTGGGCTAAAACTCATGTGTCTATCATAATGTCATTACTTCCACCACTAGCTATTTGCCACACTAATATACATGCCTTGAGGTACAGACACACACACTATGATGGCTTACATCTTGTCATTCAGTGCTGATCTGCACAGTTGACAAGTATCATTCAGTGCTGATCTGCACAGTTGACAGTTATGACCCACTGCTCACAGGGCCAGATGCTATGTCCATAGCAACTGTTCAGCAGGACATCATTACAACAACTCTTGATGGCACATATAAATCTTTCCTCATCATCTATCCCATTATTACAGACCAAGTACTACATTCATTTACATGCATATATCTTTTACCTACCTGTTGTAGTATTGTCCTCTCTTCTAGGTACACTTTTATGTGTCCCTTGTGTTATATAGGTTTGGATTGTAGTTTTAGTTATTTTATTTTATTCTTTTTTTCTTCCCTCTCTCTCTCTCTCTCTCTCTCTCTCTATCTCCTCTCTCTCTCTCTCTCTCTCCTCTTTCTCCTCTCTCTCTGCCTCTCTCCCTCTCTCTCTATCCACTACAGGGATTGAGCTGCTTTGAATAGGTTGCAGCATGGATTTTGTAGGTGATGCTCATGATCAGGTGATGGCCTCTGCACCAATCAGTGTTCACCACTTGCTAATTGCATGCAGCCAGCTGTGTAGTACGTCCATTTACCACTGTCATGGCAACTCACTACTATAAATTACTACATCATGTGTGCATTGTCCCTTTACCTTTCCTGTATGGGAGACACCCTTCCTGTGTGTGAGCAGTAGTGTTCAAGAGAGCAGATAGCAATACCTCTTACAACAGGACTTGCAGACACAGGCCAACTACATATTTGTATAAGGTTCCAGACCTACGGACAGTGTGAGTATTGTTGTTATATGCATTGTATACCACTAGTTTTACAGGATTTCTGTGAACATGCTAGTTTAGCATGGAATGCAGTCTGTCTGCATAGCTCTGAAATGTCAGCCTATCCACATGATGGCCAGAGGATTTGGCTGTTATGTTTTGTCTGTTCACCACACATGTCCTGTCTCGGATATATCAGTGGCATTCTGTCTGTTGAGTGCTATTAGTGCATGGCTCCATCCATTTGTATGTCTGACTTCATATTCCTGAGTAACAGTATGTTGCTACCAATCCTGTAGGTGCAATATTGCAAATATGGCGCTGTGTTCCAGCCTCTGTCCTCCACCTAAATACCAGGCTTTGTCCATATATCATGCAGTAAGAAGTTGTTAAGTAGTAGCCTATCATTATGTAGTGCTGGCATTCCTGCTATCATTCCAGTGATGTTGTGGACTCCCACACATATTGTCGGGTAGGGTCCATATATATGTGGGCTATAGCTGGGCAAAACATGTGTGACCCTGCACAGTTCAAAGGTCAGTGTATGTAACACTGTTATATACCCTTGTAAGTAATTCCTTGAGGGAGGGGTATGCATCATTTTGTAACCTAGGCTGTTACCACATGTGAGGGATATCAGTAGTAAGACACATGAAGGTATATGGCTGTACATTTTCATACATTTCACCATGGGAACAGTGGTGGGCTAGTGATTACTAACAGACAGTTCTGTTTGTCAGTGTGATAGTGATGTTTTAAGTTAAGCATTGTTATGTAACAGATACATTTCCATTGTAACAACTTAATTCTCCCCCCAGGGGTTGAGTACAATTGTAATTGGAGGCTGCTGAACAACATCTGTAATTAATTAGTGTTGATTGATTCTTATCTTCCAGGCCAGTGTTTCTTTACTGTTGTACTACTTGAAGGCCTTGGCCTGGACAACAACATATGTTATGCTTTCAGATTACTGTATCAACTGTTTTGCTTGAGAGTTGCATTACTCAGTTATTATGTATTTCAAACACCTAACTGCTATGTGAAATGGCATATACAACTGAAATAGTACACAAATAAACATTTCTATGCATGCAAACTGTGTGGTGTGTCATATCCTTTGACTTGTCTGTGGTTATATGTTTCATTCAATAATTGTCTTTTGTATGAAATAATCAAACACTGGACATTTTAAAAGGTGGCAACTGTTGGAATACTGGTTGTTCGATATACTGTGCACTCTAAATATATATCTTCTTATACATATCTGTACATAGTTATATATGTATATGTGTATACATGTGTATATACATATATATGTATGTATATATATATATATATATATATATATATATATATATATATGTGTGTGTGTGTGTGTGTGTGTGTGTGTGTGTGTGTGTGTATGTGTGTGTGTGTGTCAGTAAATCTGTATACATATATATATATATATATATATATATATATATATATATATGGAAAAACAGTCACTAAGCCCAGTCCACATAATGTATGCAAAAAACCAAGTTAGAAGGAGCTCAACCACCTTGTATCAGCTTAGACTTCCACAATATGAAGAATTCCAAAGTCCAAATAAATAAAAAACAAATTTATTAATAAAATGTGAGCGCTTTCGCGGACACCACATCCACTTCTTCAGACATACTCATACAAGTGCTTTCAACTCTTTATATACATCCTGTTACCTAATTAGTTCAATAAATCAATTAACAATCACTAATAATGGGCATCCGATAAGACTAAGATGTAATGCAAACTCTCATATGACATACCAAATATTACTAAAACTACTATATTACTGGAAATAATACATATACAAAATATATATAGCAAGACAAATACTAAAAAGCCAACAGGCTAACCAATTAGCTACCCTAACTGAACTGTATCTAAAAACTATAAAATATATAAAATTTATAAACAATTAACTACCTGGGTGTTCTAGCTCTGAGATGAGGCTTTAGAGAAACACTCTCATTGAGTCCTCTGCCTCTATGCGCAGCAAGCCTTAGTATCCATTTAACCTCAGCCTGCTCAGTCAAATTTATTATATCGCCCAATCTAATATTCTCCAATTGTATATGCAATACTTGAAATCAAAAGACGTGGTCGGCGCCCTTCTGCAAAGTGTGTCTAGCTAAAGCGCTGTATTCCTGCTTACTTGAAAGACAATATGCATGATCTCTTATACGCTCCCTGAGGGTCCTGTTGGTTTTCCCAACGTAGAAATTAAAACAGACCAAACAGTGTGCCACATAAACCACATTTTTAGAGTTACAGGTACTGTCATTACGTAGTTCCCATAGATGGCCTGTGTCTGGATGTTTAAAGAAACGTGACTCATCTATGGACCCACACTGCAGACACTTCCCACACATCTTAGTTCCCATAAAACATCTAGATACTGCAGAATTAGGGACAAATGAGTCATTGTAACAAAGTTGTTGCTTAAGGCTTTTCATGTTCTTATACGTGAAAGTAGGATAATTCCCTACTATGTCTCTAATCTTGTCATCCACCATAAGTATGTTCCAATTAGATGTAATGGCATTCCTAACTTTATTAATGTTGTTACAATAAGGAAGAATTACTGATTCTTTCCTAGATCCAGAAGCCACTGCATCAAACTGCTCCTCTCTACTTGAGTAATAGGGTTTCGCCTTGGTGTGTCTCAACTTACTCACTTGAGAGTATGCCTTTGTGACCTACTGCTGGCTACACCCCCTTCCCATAAGGCCTAGCTTGAGATTGTGGAGTTCATCACTCAAAAGTGATTCCTCACAACACAGCCTCGATGTCCCCATCGCCTGCCCTTTAATAATATTGTTAAATACCATCGGATTATGCATACTGGACCTATATAAAAAGGCTGGCCTATAACAAGGTTTGCGATATACCTTGGTCTTAAAATAATTATTCTCCCAGTATATGGTTACATCCAAATAACTAATGGTATCTACCGAAGATTCTAAAGTAAACTTCAAAAAAGAACTCACAATATTCAATTGATTGAAAAAAGAAATAAGCACATTGTCCGTTCCCTTCCACAAAAAGAAGAGATCGTCCACAAATCTCCTGTAAAAAACTATGTTGGGATGATTAAGCATGTACTTCTCCTCCCAGGCAACCATGACCAAATTAGCATAACTGTTGGCACAACTAGTGCCATGGCTACACCTTTACATTGCCTATAGCATACATTATGGAAGAAAAATATATTGCATTCCAACACTTGTTCTAACAGAAGACAAAGAAAATCTACCTTGCTGTTATCAATCAAATTACAATCAGCTAATAGCAGTCTCGATATATCTATTCCCTCTCCATTGGGGATACAAGTAAAAAGTGAAACAACGTCCATTGTTACCAACAGTAAACCATCTAAAGTATCTAATTCTGATGTAAAAAGATACAAATCAGTCAAAAATTGTTCAGTGTCCCTAAGCACGTAAGTATAACCAGATAACACTTTTTTAACTCGTGATCCAAATAAATAGATAATGGTTCAGTGAACCAACCTGAACCTGGCACTATGGGTCTAAAAGATGGTTCTACCGGATTTTTATGTATTTTTGGTAGCCCGTGTAACCTTGGTACTGTGGGATATTGTACACAGAAAAAAATCAAACAATTCACTATTAATAATGTTCATAGACTTGCATTCAAGTAAACTATTATATATACTATCTTGCAAATCTTGTACAATACTTAACGGTACTACTTCATAGACTTCATCAGCCAACATATCTGACATAGTCTTAGTATAATAATCAGAATCCAATATTACAACCGGACTACCCTTGTCCGCAGGATGTATAACAATGTCACCATTGCATTTAAGTTTATTGAGTGCATACTGTTAATTCTTGGTTAAATTATTTCCTTTAATGTCCATAGAAAAATGAAAGTCAATGTATAGACTGTTTTCCACAGCTCTAAGAAAAGTCTCAATACTAGCAGGCAAATGTGGAACAAACAAACTTT
>NC_056735.1:1220618132-1220693132 GCF_019279795.1 Protopterus annectens
AGAATGGCATTCAGGGTTGCAACAGCATGCCAGTTAGTGGTATGTCAGGCAGGCAATACGATGATTATTCAACAGAGAAAATTAGTATTCACACAGTTTAAACAATGATAAACCAAATGGAACAACAGTCCTAACAGTAGTGGTTTGTTTAGGAACATACCCATGTTGGTTTCAGTGTAATGGCTGGATTAGTTGAGTGATGGGGGAAGGGAAGAGATTTAATTGACAACTGCTGTCAAGTATATTTGTCAGTGCACTACTATTCACTACTCTACATTCTGACCACACATACACTCTACCTGGGCCATGGGGCTGCTACAGCACACCAACAGCTGTAGAGATCAACAGAGCAATTGTACCCTTATTTTAGTTATACACATCAGACCTGTTTCTATACCAATTTATTTACCTGTGGGCCTGTGCAGATGAACTGTGTGCACATTACATTTTTGTTTCTACACATATTTCAGATTCACATATTAGCTTCAGGCCCTGGAGTATGTGTTGTGTCTTTCACATACATCTACTGTGACATTCTCTGTGTGCAGGTTTCTTGGCAACTGAGGAAACTATCTGTGACAGTGAGACACTTGAGGGGCTTGTCTGGGCCAGACTGCAGAGTGTGGATGTCTAGCTTGCATCTATTTGTAGGACTGAGGCTGATCAACACAGAAATTATACACCTTTCATAGTTATACACACCATACTAGTACTTCTGTTCAGATTCCTTTACCTGTGTGCCCTTAATGGAAAATGTATGTGTTGCAGTACATTACTTTTTCTATTCAGACTGCGGTTTAAATCTGTAGAACCAGACTGAGATGTTAGTGGCGGTCCCTGGATTGGAACCATGCTATGTGTGCAAAATTGAACTACAGGCTTAGTCCTTATTAGACTGAGCTAATGGGCAAGTGTTGCATGCTGCTTGTGACATTTCTATCTAGTACATAGTTTTGTGCACAGTAGTTTTATTATGACAGGTTGCATTATTTGTTTCCCATTTTCAGTACAAATTATGCATACACAACAGACATTGGTGTCACTGTTTGTGAAACGTGCACATTAGCTGGATTGCACATTTGACTGTTTAACAACTACATACTGCAATTTAGATTCCTGAGTACACAGTGTAGGTTTTAAGTCTGTACCTGCTAGCCTTATACATTTCTCAGTACAGTTACAGCTACATACAGCTTAACTTGAAAGGTTAACACAGGACAATGTTGGCAGAGAAACGAGTAAAACACATTCTGATGGGAATATGTACTGTTGCTTTTTCCAGTTATTTGACATGCCCATTCTAAAGTATGGAGACAAGCAGTGCTAAATCAGTTCACCTCATTTAATGCATTCTGCAGGGCATACACATTTCTATTTATCAGGTACAAGTGAGATGGCACACACCAGTGTTTGGGATCACTTTTATTAGTTTTGACATACATATCTGTGTACAACTCAGAACTCCACAATTACTGTTCCTGCATGATCTGCACAGGGGAATGCCTTTCATTTCTAACTGCTACAGTAGCCCTGACATGGCACTTTCTTGGCAGGTTCACTCAGACACACTCATACATATTCTAATATTCCTTTCCTGTATATTGTACCTTGTTTTCTACTGATATCTGTATTACACAGCAGCTGAGAATACTCCATTGTATCACTGGCAGCCTGACACAGGCATTTATTCCTGACTTTTACAGCACAGTTATATAGACTGGCAGTACTATCAGTACTGTAATTTAGGTTTTTTACTGCTAATAGTAGGGGGTATTCTGTACTCACCATACTGCCGATGCAGCCGGGCCAGTCACTGGGCATGAGCCTCCACATTCTGGGACCTCTCTGTAGCAGCTGTATGGGGGAGACATCACACATTAATATAACCTGCACAGTCGCAAGTTGAACCTTTTCCATACTTAGTTAGGGATACATACATACATAAGACTGCATACTTACAGACAGGTGGGACATCCTGCACTCGGGCTTCTTGGATCCATTGATCCAAGAATGCACCCCTTCTCCACTTCAGGTCATTATGGTGATGATGTACCTGCTCTGCAGTCCGTGGTATGCCAATGGCACTGGTGAGATCATGTGCAAGGTGGTCCCAGGCCTCCACTTTGTACTGCAAGCCCTGGTACTGGCCCTGCAGCAGCCTGCCACCATGTTTTTTAACTAGGAGCCCAACCATGACCCTGGACTCTTGGATGTCCCAACGTTGCTCTCAGAAGCACACACCTTCACCAACACCTGACATTTTAGTCCTGCTTTGTGCAATCCCAAATAGTTATAGCTGTATTCCCGCATGTGCAGTTTAAATAGGGCAGTTTTCCCACACTTTTTCTCGATTGGCCGGTTTTAATATGCTGCACTATGCTTAGCTCCATGCAAATCCACATAGCAATGCTTACACCAGCTAAGCTATGCTGAAAGCAGGTAAGCAATGCTTACACTAGCAAAGCATTGCTTAAATCTATTTTTTTCATTAAATTTATAAATTATTTTACACATATTCCCACCCGTATTGTGCTATATGTGAGCCATATGATTGACATCTATCTTTCACATTCCTTAAAAGTTTATTATATGAATTGCCAGAGGGGGGATTTAAAGCGAGCATGCTCGACATGTTATACCATGGCAGTACCACTATGCTACAGCAGCTTGATGACATTTTCTATCACAGTAGCACTTGTCTATCATTTTCAGGATTTCAGCCAGGCTAAGTATAGTGGCATGCTGTGCAAACAAGATGCGCGGCTCTTAAACTTTGGCTTTATTTCATGAAAAAAAAATATTATTACTTTTTCTATTTTGTATTGCTTTCCTCTTGCCCTACTGCTGCCTTGCATGTAGGGCAAGAGTTCACACATTTGGGGGGGGGGTGTATATAAAGGCTGCTGTCTTCTAGGTGTTTGTGGTTTTATTTTTAGTTTTTAGTGTCTGCGGACTCTGAAATGTTAGCTATTTACATTTCAGTGTCATCGGACACTCATTTACTATTTAATATTAAAGCCAAGCTCTAATATTATATAGTCCTACACTCATCTGTGTCAGAAAGTGTTGTGCAGCACTTTCAGAGTGAAGGGGCCGTGTTTCAGGTGCAGGCACTGCTGATACACACCCTCTGCGCTCGTTCCTGGTTCGTGTCCGTTTAGTTTAGATAGCAACATGCCTTCATGCATCTGCAAGGTGCACTGCTATCCTAAATGGACACAAACCACTCTGTGCAAGAATAGCCTTATTCTTGCATGAGCATCGTGAATCCAGGGGAAAGTATTTTTATAGTGTTAGTATTCTTTGGGTTCTTGGTCTTAAACCAAATTTTATAAGTCATGGTAAACACAGTAACTATTATATTTGTAATAGTTTGTAAACAACGTACATCTCAACAACTACTCAAGTTACATGCATGCTGTCAGCAGCATTTTATTCAGCTAGCTGTGAGTTTTGTATGAGGCTAAGGAGTTCTTTCTGTGTTACTTGGTTATTGAGATATTTAGAAAAATGTGAAAATTATATCTATATAACTTTATATCATAAAAACAACAGTTGATATCTATTTTTCTGCACTAGACAGAGGGCAAATATTAATGCAGTTGAGTTTGCCATTGTGTAAGTTTTAAGATGAAATCTTCTAAAACCTTGTACATAGCATGGTTTTGGAATTATTGATGCAAATATGAACAAGCAATATCTGATGCCTGGCATCAATCAGGTGTAATGAATTAAAGAAAAATTGAGAAATATAAGTCTACCTTGATTAATATCAAAGTATGAGGGTAATAAATAGTGCAAACAAACAAAAATCTAAGATGGATCTAAATTACATAGGGGACAGATGAAGTGTCTGCAGTTTTGTAAATTTTCTTAAAACACAGGAAAACTTGGTTAATTCGTTGTACTTCTGCATCTGCTCTAAAAAACAAGCAAAATAGCAAAATACAGCTTCGTAATGACATTTTAATAAGGACATTCTTTAAACAACCATCCAGAACCTAGCTAACCAATTATCCCCTGGATGCCCATATTCTATGGCCACTACACCCTGCTCCCCACTCCCCTTTAACTTCAAGCCAGTCTGCACATCTTTGGTCCGAAAATTACTTATAAAACTAAAGCCTACCACCCTTTCGGCTAATCTCCTCCCTGCAGAATATCTACAAAAAGCTGCAGATGCCATAGCATATCCCATTACTATCCTGATCAATAGAACTATAACTGAAGCGTCCATTCCCTCCATCTGGAAGATATCCTCTGTCATCCCACTCCATAAAGGGGACAGCTCTACTGAACTTTTAAACTATAGACCCATAGCTATTCTGTCACCCTTTGCTAAAATTATGGAAAAATGTATCCACAATCAACTCCTGAACTATCTTATCCATAATAATTTTCTAGCTAACACCTGACATGGCTTAAGACCATTCCATAATACAACCTCAGCCCTTCTCTCCTTCTCTAACTTCATTAACCAACACCGAAACAATAATAAACTTTCTTCTGCTATCTTTCTCGATCCTTCAAAAGCCTTTGATATGGTAAACCACCAAATACTCATAAGCACTTTGAAATTCATCTCCTTAGAGGACCAGGCTAGCCAATGTTTTCAATCATATCTCAGTGGTAGACAACAATCTGTCGTATGCCAGAGCAAACTATCCACCCTTTTACCCTTCACCCTCGGAGTATCCCAAGGCTCCATATTAGGTCCACTATTATTTTCCATTCTTCTAAATAATGCCATTATATAAACATACTTTAGTGTTCTTTCATCTGGGCATCTAAAACAGAGCATCTAACATGTTTACTGAGCATGTGATAACTCTCCAGTACAGTATCTTCTTAATAGCCCAGATTTTTTTGCAAATATGTCCAGATGATTGATTCATACTATTCCATTAAAATATATTCTGTGGGGATCAATGATACAGAAGTCAAGAAATAATAATGTACATCTCAAGTTTGTAAGAGTATTTAGGTATGCAGTGGAGCTTGCTTTGGTGGTGCAAGTATAAAGAACTGTTTTTTTCTGCTTTATAGAACAGTTTACTGGAGAGAAACTTATTTATTTATTTATTTATTTTTTTAGTTAGAATTGCCCACGTAGCATCATGGTCAAACTACCTTCTATGAAATAAGTGCATTAAACGCCTATTAAGTTTTCACTGAGAACACTGGTCAGTTCAAGTAGAATGTACATTTTTAAATAGTAAATTAATTGGAGAGAAAAACTAGAAGCATGATCTGTGGTCATTCTTGAGAAATATAAAATCATGGCACCAAGAAAAACAAAAAGAAAAAGAAACTGGAAAAACTGCAATTATTTGACAGAAATCAAATATAATTGGAAGGACATCTTGCAAGAATTTGCTGTTTGATGCCATTTCTGTATTTCTTTTAAGGAGTATAAAAGCTATACTTCTTACTATAGGTGCATTTTAATTAATCTCATTGTGATCACATAACAGTCTGTAGTGCAGCAACGTTGACATACTTTGGAATGTTCTACAAAAGTCTGCAGAATTATATGTGGTCTGTTAGGCCGTTAGTGAAACCAGATTTGCTTCTGTTAGTATACTCTGGATTTACAATGGCACCCTGTCAATCAGAATGCACATTTTTGAATACTACTGGACATTTATTGTGTAAATATGCATATATATACATATATTTATATATATATATATATATATATATATATATATATATATATATATATATATATATATATATATATATTTATATATATAAATAAACAAGTACATGCATGCATACCTGCATACACAGGCAAATGCCCATGCACACACTGCAATATACATATATATTTAACTACTATTATTCAAACAGCAGATTGGTCATGACACATTTTCATCTAAAAACTGCACAAAACATTGCTCTATGACTTTTCAACAATTAAACCAACACCCCTAATGTAAAAAATAATATATATATATATATATATATATATATATATATATATATATATATATATATATATGTCTACCTGACAACACCGACAAGCTAAAACACCGACAACAAAATCATCGACGCCACAAAACTGAAAGTTCAGAAACACGAAACATCACATACCCGACAAACCACAATCCCGACACTCAACAAATAAAACAAATCCCCTGTCCAAAAAGCACACACACAACACAAGCACACCAAAAACCTTACAATCCTACACTGAACCTTACATACACAACTATCTATGCACTAACCTTAACCCAAACCCTAACCCTAAGGTCCGTCACTATCGCACACTCACCTAACCCACGCCCTAACCCTAACTCACTTAACCCACCCCTATCCCTGACGTCTGTCACTATCGCACACTCACCTGACTCATGCCCTAACCCTAACTCACTTAACTCACCCCTAACCCTACAGACCGTCGCTATCGCACACTTACCTTACCCACACCTCTACCCTAATGTCCATCCCTATTGCACTCTTACCTTTACATGTCGGTGTTCTCAGTGTCGGGATTCTCAACTGTCGGTTTTCTCCATTGCCGTTTTCAGGTAGACCTATATAAATATATATATATATATATATATATATATATATATATATATATATATATATCTGCTCATAACTAAATCTATACTTAGCACATTAGTGAAACACTGTTTTTTACATGCAGGTTTTTTATTCCACACCTCCAACTTATAAATGTGTGTGTGTATATGTATATATATATATATATATATATATATATATATATATATATATATATATATTACTTCATTTCATCGAATACCATTTCACTGAATTTCATTTTGGTCCGACCACTTCACTGAAAACTAATTTCACTGAACTGCACTTAGTATATATGGCACTGTGTAGGGTACTGTAAGTCAAGTAAATGGTATATGCTCTTTTCCCCACTGTAGTGCAATCCTGGAGTTAGTTTATATAGTTGGGGGGCACAGCCCCCTGTGGGGTATGTAGCTTCCCACTTAGTTTGAGTACATATTGTCTTCTGTAGAGAGATAGTCACTGGTGTTGCAACTATGCATGTCTATTGTTTAAAATGTATTATTTTGAAGTTTTTGGTAAAATACAATATAAAACAAACAAGTTGGGGGCTATGAAATAAAACACAAGTATTGAACCAACACGGCTGGGCAAAAATCTCTATTTATTAAACAAAATAGAAAGTGCCCAGCCATGTTGGTTCGGTACTTGTTTTTTACTTCAAGTTTGCACAGATTTCTTGTACCCCACCTTTCATCTGTTCCTGTGTATTTTTCCTTAAGGTGGGGGCTATGCCTCCACATCCCCACACCCCCCAACTATATATACTAACTCCAGGATTGCACTACAGTGAGGAAAAGGGCATATACCTTTTACTTTCCTTACAGTAATCTACACAGCGCCATATATACTAAGATCAGTTCAGTGAAACATGATTCAGTGAAATGAGTTTTCAGTAATTTGCATTTTCAGCGAAATGGTCGGGGTGAAATGAAATTCAGTGAAATGAGATTCAATAAAACAAAGTAGACCGATATATATATATATATATATATATATATATATATATATATATATATATATATGTATACACATAGATAGATATAGATATATAGATAGATGGGTCTACTTTGGAAGGTCGAAATACCACAACAACGACTTTCACAATACTGAGATGAGAAAGCTGACAATATCAGAAAACCGACATCCCAGAAAACTGACTGCAAACTCCAGGTAAGTAACCACTTGGTCACCATGTTGAACTTTGCCCCTTACTGCCACGGTAGTGTGACCTCAGAGTTGGTATATTTAGTTAGAAAGGGTGTGGGAGCTGAAGCCCGCCACATTGATGGGTTTAATTTCCTTCGGGTTTAAGTCTATATTTTTTTGGACAAGTGGTTACTTACCCAGAGTTTGAAGTCGGTGTTCCGGGACTTTGGTTTTCTGATGTTGTCGGCCTTCTTGTCTTGGGATTGTTAAAGTCAGTGTTGTGGTATTTAGGTCTTCCGAAGTAGAACCAGATAGATATATGTACTAAATTTACAGTCATATAATTATGAACAGAGGGAAATAATCACAAAGATCTGCAAACTTTACTGTAGTATGAGTCAATCAATTTAGTCACTCATCAACAATCTGAACAGCAAAATTTGCATGCCACAAAAGGAGCATTAGGCTATGTAAAAAGTAACCAGCTAGCTAGATGCATAGATGCATAATTACAAAGATACAGAGGAAGACATATGTTGATAGATACTGATATTATACGGATGGAGATATGGTCACTATACTGTATACGACCTTGCCTGTGTTTGTTTTTATTTTTTGTACTGTAAGTACTTTGATACAGACTGAATGAGGTGCCAAAGATTGCTGATCTATAGCTGAAGTCTAGACTTTATGAATTTAGACTAAGGAACAAAACAGAAAACATAGGTACCTGCAAGTGAATGCATATCTGGATACTCAGGTTTTACTAACACTCTATCAGTATAATCCCATCCTTTTATGCTTGCAATAAAACAGGCAACATTCTAGAAAGATAGTTCCGGTAGAATAAATATTAAGATATATTGAGATATGTGATAGGGGTTTATATTATACACTTAAAACATGGAAGCAGAATATAACAGCAGTTTGATTGTTAAATATGGTAGAATTAAAAAAAAGGAATTTTAAACAGCTTTTGAGATCATTAAGCTCTTTGTGAAGGAAATGAACAGATGCTTGCATCATACAGCTAATGTGATATGCCTGAGTAAATCTTAATTTTGATTAGTGCATTTTCTTACTACTATTTAAATGACCAGTAAAGAATAGAGTTTCAACACTGACTTATAGTCTTAAAACTGTTGCATGGGGTTTGAACAAATTTGTTTGAATCTGAGCATGAAGATAATGGATTCCAGGGATGAATTAAATGTAATTAAAATAGGAGAATTACATTATTTAAATGGGACTAATGATTCTTGCAGTGATTCTAAAAAGAGCTACTTTCAAGCTATCTGGAATATTAATTTGTGTTGTCAAGTGTGCACTTCATTATAACAGACAATGCAATGTCAGGCGTACAGATTTTATTTTCTGTAAATGCACTCCTTAATTGAAACACTTTTGGCTGAATCACTGCACTGTTTGACAGATGTAATAATATTACAGAATACTCAGACAACAATAGGTTCCCTAATGGTGTTTGTCACATTTTGTGATGAAATTCTTTTCTATCTCCTCTGGAACTTAACATAATGACCTCAATTATTCCTTACAGTTACATTCTGAATGGTCTCTTTTTTTAATTCAACCTAAAATTAAGCAGTTTGCCAAATACTTTAGCAGGAAACATACTGAGTGACTACCATAGCTGAGTGTTTAAAATAAAATCATTTATTTTCTTATTCATTTATTACCTTATAAAACATCAGAGGTAGGGCTTCTTTTTAATCCATGCCTGAGAGTCTCAAGAGAAATTTACAGTTCACTATTGAGAATTTAGTACAAAATAAAAATGTACAGATGGTTAATATCAAACCACAAGTAGCCTAGACAAAATTGCAAAATTGCAATAACAGTTCTTCATAACCTAGCATTATGGACAGCTGGTCTACCCCTGTTTCTCCTGCCAGCCTGGTCAACTTGGATCTAATGAGGCAGTGTAGCAACTGCCTCATGTACGCTGACAACTTTCTACTAATAACTCACTCTAGTTCAGTGTGAGAGATGTATCTACACCATAAATCTGGAATCCCTGCTCTCTTGCACTTAAAACAGTATCACAGAAGAAGTTGTCAACTCACCCACCACTACTCAGACACATAGTCCCACTACTCATACACATGGTATGCATTCAACACATAAATCTACATACATAGAGGTCCTCTCAAAAGAAATTACTGAAGCACCAGAGACCTCCAAAACATAGGACTGCTACAACTAACACAGTACCCCACAGCACCCAAGACACGTAGCAACACCAGTGCTTCACCTACCAAGCTCTTAAGGCGTAACACTCAAAAAATACATTTTCTCATCATTGGAGACTCTATAATGAGACACATGGATGTCCCACTCACCAGGTTAGAGAAGGAGAAAGTCGCGGTCACCTACCTGTCTGGTGCCAGGATTCATCAGATCACGCATGTACTCATGTGTCTCAGCAACAAGTACCATTATGACTCCATTATAGTTCATTTTAGAGTGAATGCCCTGAGATGTATCTCACTGGACTATATGAAGAGAGACATGATTGACGTCTCTGAGTGTGTGTCACAGGCAGGTATATCCCTAATCTTGAGCAGCATATTATTCTCACCTCGAATGATACCACAGTATAAACAAAAAATGATCAGTTTCAGTAACTGGTTTAGTTTTTGGTGTCATTCAAAATGGATCCAGTTTCTTCCAGCCTAGGATGACATGGTTGACGTACATCGCGACTTTGCCAGAGGTGGTTTGCACCTGGCAACACCAGGCTTTCAGCTGCTTGCAAAGGTTCTTGCCTCCTCCATAGTGCCTTTTTAGGCAAGGTCTCAAAAACAAAATTGCCAATGTGAAAATTGCCAATCATAACAAAATAAGGGTTATGATGCTAAATGCTAGGAGCTACAACCAAAAACTGCACATCCTGGAATCACTTCTTTCACTAGAAGATGTAGATTTCTATGCAGTCACAGAAACCTGGTTCAAGGCTTCAGAGAGTACCCTAGCCTTAAAAGGATACACTGCCTTCCACATCTTCAGATGAAAGTGGGAGAACCAAAGGAGGTGGGGTTTCTATCTCTATTAGAAATAAATTCAACTCCCAACTAGTTAGACTGGATGACTCCATGGAGTAACTCCAAGTTCAAATTACTGTGGGTAAGACCTCCATTCAAGTCATAGCTAGTTATGCATCCCCTCCATGAATCATGATTAGAATGAGGCCTATTTAACAAACAAGAGTCAATCCAAATATTGCCAAACACTCTGGTCTTGGGGGATTTCAAGTATCCCACCATGAACTGGGAAACCAACTCTAGCCCTAACTCACATGCACAAAAGTTCCTTGACTTTGTTAACTCAAATGCCCTGGAACAAATTGTTCAAACTCCAACAAGAGGAACAAACATAAAAGATCTGGTCCTCACTAACATGACAAATAGATGCACCACTGCAACTATCAGACCCTTATTAGTTAAATCTGACCACAAATCAGTCACCTGCAAACAGGCACTAACATCATAATTCACAAAGGGTGAAGTCAGGCTAAAAATCTTCACCATGGAAAACTATACCCTCCTAGGGGAAGGTATAAATGAATTCCAAGCCCTGCCCCCAGCTGGAAGTGATAACTACTCCAAAGCTTACACTGAAGCCCTATACACTCACTTTTATAAGCGTATAGACTTATCTGTTCCAGAGAGAATTAAAGCCAGAGCCCCAAGTAAAAACAAGCCACTCTGGTGGACATCCAGGATCAGCAAACTTTACAACAAACACAAAAAGTTGCTGTTTAAGAAAAGTAAGGTGAGGCTCCAACAATGGAAAAGTACCCTCCTCAGACTCAACAGGCAAATAAGACAACATGTCAAATCCTCTAAGGGTAATTTTGAGAAAAATCCTAGCAATCACATCCAAGGATAACCATAAGGCCTTTTACAGCTATGTACATAGCCTAAAAGGTGGGACCCAAGCGAGTGCTGAACTAGTGACTAACAGTATCGCACACACTGATCCCGCAGAGATAGAACAGCTAGTGAACAGATTTGGCAAAATTTTCACTCCCCTATACCCTCCAAACTTATCACAAACCTTGCCCTCAACTTTTCGTCCACCCTACATATCCAAAGAGCAGGTCATTAAAGCCTTGTCTAAGGCAAAAAACACAGCCTCTATGGGATCAAATGCCATCCCAGGCTGTCTTCTAAACAAACTAAAACATGACATAGTATCACCATTAAGTACCCTTTTCAGTCATAGCCTATCCACTGACTTTGTTCCTGCAGAATGGAGAACAGCAACAGTTATTCCCCTCCATAAAGGTGGCTTAGCAACAGACCAGAGGAATTATAGACCCATAAGTCTAACCAGCCTCATCTGTAAGGCCATGGAACATATCTTAATGGACCTCATAAATAAAGACATAGACAACCTCCAAACCCTGGAACCGACCCAATTTGGCATCATCAAGGGCAGATCCTGCCTGTCAAACCTGGTAGATTTCTTTGAAAATGTGACCAGGGCCATTGACAAGAGCAAATCTGTGCACACAGCATACCTCGACTTGGCAAAGGCCTTTGACACAGTCCCACACTCAATCATTACCAATAAATTAATAAACTAAATGCAAACACCTTTGTTGTAAGATGGGTTGCCAGCTGGCTCACAAACCAGTGATACACTATCAAAATGGGGACTCCACATCAACCAGATCACTTGTCACCAGTGGGGTGCCTACATGAGTCAGTGCTGTGCTCATAATGTTTGGTATATACTTCTCAGATGTTCAGGCCAAAACTAAGGGGCTGTGGATGACCAAGTTTGTGGACAACTGCAAACTGGATGTAATTACTGAATCCCAAAATGACGCCAGTATACTTCAGGAGGGTCCTACACAGACCAATGACTGGTGCCTTAGTCACAGTCTCAAACTGAATGCAAAGAAATGGTCATGTGATGTGCATGCTAGCATTTCATCATGCTTCAGCGGCATGTCAGTCAATGTTTTACTTTCCTGAAGACTACCCCCACATGACTATGTCCCACAAGATATCAACCTTGATGGGCATCAAAGTGCATACCATTGATCCTCTCCTTGCAATAATTTCAGATGCCTATGCCGTAAACTGAACCCTGGTCACCTCAGCCATAGTCAAGGCCTTACCCTATACACTACATCACTGACTAGATCTACTTCCATCCAAAAAAGTCTGCAGCATCAGGAAAGAGAATGACAAAATGGCCATCTATACTTAAATGGAAATGTATCTGCTCTCAGGAATGACTGTTTACTATACCTCTCAAATATCCAAAATTTTGCAGTATATCTAGATTTTTTTGCCTCATACTTTTTGTCTGCACCTGAAAAAATTGTGATTTTCTGTCAAATCATTGAGGATTAAAGCCACTACCACTAAATAATGACAAACATTTAAGTTTCAGGCATCATATCCTTCAGAAAATGCATACATATAAAAACCTACTATTCTAGCATGATTATTTATTTAAAATTCATCCATGATTTTGGGCCTTTGCCCCCCCCCCCTCATTACTTCTGGCTCTGTCTACAATGTGTGCACATACTGCACATAGTTTAAGGGGCAATCTAAGTATTTTGGACATGCATTATATTTCTTAGTATGATATTATAGTACTTAAAATAACTGGTTCTTGGACTGGCAGAGGTAGTCTCACAGTGATTTACTTGCAACTACAACTTCTAATTAATATAAGAGTCTGTATTTAGTCAAGTGCTTGTGTCTGCATTTCTGCACCCATACTGTTTCTAACTATGGCATTTGATTCATAAATATCTTTAAGTCTAATTGTTATGATGTCTTAATATCCATTGGGGTGCTTATTTTTTATCAACTTGTTTGATATTCATGTATGCATTTTTTTTATTTACTTACTTATTGATTGCTTTTATGGACCCGGCAAGTCCATCTGTGTTTGGCCCATTTATAGAAGATGCCCAATGTGAAAACCTCCAGCACTCACTGCATGTTTAACAGTGCAGCAAACAAAACCGTGGATTGTATGTACTCTGACTTATTAAAAACATACTGTTTATGCAGGCTAACCATCCAGACTGGTATATTGTGCAGCTGCAGACAGTTATAAAGAAAAAACTCACTTAAGAAAATGTTTTATAAACATATATAAACACACAACTTCATTTATACACTTTTACAGTGAGGAATTAAAGGAGATTTTAAATAAAGAAGGCATTAGTGTTCTTTAAAATATGCAGTGGATATCTAAATGCAGGGATGTGCTTTGACTGCCAAATACTCATCTCATCACCACAGAAAACCACTTCAATAATCAACCCAAATATCATATGTAGCTTAGGTTGCTTTTGCTGGAGTCTGCTTTGCCCTGCACACCCTCATGGGGGTCTACTCCACACCTCTGATTTTAAAATATAATACACCTGAGTTTACACCTACTTGTAGAAATAGGAAGCACAAATATTCTTTTTCCTCCAAGGTTGTACAACCCCGCAGGTAGCGTATACAGAATTTGTGTGTGGCAGGCAGAACTCCACACCAGGGACATACAGCAACAAAGAAGAAGAAAGGCTCACTTATTATCTGTCATCTAGTGGTAATTACGGTGCTGGTACTGTAGTCACTGGGAACAGAGAAGGGGTAAGCTGGGTGACAGCAGAATCAAGCAGACTTAAATGTAGAGAGAATGTAGTTAGTTTGGATTGAATAATATCATAAGCACTGTACTCATAAGGCCTATTAAGGGAAGCCAATACTGCACTGGTAATGGGAGCTGGGGGGATATGCAATTATCAGGAACTTTTGGATATAATGAGATGGGTAATAAGTTAAACAGAGGAATGAGTACTCTGGGGAGGGGCAGCACACAGTAGCAATGGTAACACTGGAGACATTTGGGAAGGACTGCAGTTAGTATGTGGACTAGAGGATAAGTTGAGCATAAAATCAAAGAACATGAACGGCAGAGACATAATAGAAAAAGGTAGGATGCAAAGGAACTGCACAATGACATACTGTAAGGATGATGGTTATAAAATGTGCTAAAGGTAAGTCCTTCTCAAGGTCTTATTTGAATAATGATCTTTGCAATAATATACTTGCAGATTTGTGTATAGTATAAGTTTTGAGTAAAAACATATTTAAATGTCTGTTAAATGACAATTTTCTGTGCTGCAGAGGATAGCATTTTAATGTTGACTGCAAGGCACAGGTTAAATCAACAAAATAGTTAATACATTGTAAAACTTAAAGAATTAGGGAAGAGGAAGAAGACGTTCTGCATGGAAATGTCTTCGGTGAAATTGCTTATAATAAGCATCATTTGTTGTTATAGACTAGTATGCTATAGGGAACTGACTATATATAAGCTTATCTGGGAAATATACCTACTGAGAGATATTAAGGGCAATAGAGTGACATGTGCCATTAGGCAGATTATAAGGAATGTTGCTGTCTTATTAGACGGAGTCTCACCCCTTTGGTAGATACACTGATGTGTATTTAATAGGGCTAATGAAGTGTTAGTGAGAATATTGTAGACTCAAATATTTGGTAAAATGACTACAGATGCTAATGTTGTTCTTGCATTGTTTGTTAAAAATTGCTTTGCTCTGTAAAGGATACCAAATATCTTTTTTTTCTATGTAATGGTGATATTTTTAATACCAATACCAAATTGTAAGGATTTTATAAGGTGCATTCACAGGTACAAGCTGTGACTTACACCTTCAAGAATACTGGCTACTAGTTTTAGGACTAGACAGTTGAATCATGGATCTTAGTGTAAAAAGCATGACTATCAGCGTGACTGCACATAGTATTGGTCAGTAGTTTATTAGCCAATACTAGAGAGTCTACTTTATCTGATGGCTTGGTTTAGGCTGTTAGTGAAAGAATTTCAGCAAGCTAATGTGACATCATCAGCACATTGTTTAATGGTGGTTGTCCGGATTTATGTATCCATAATATTTACGTATTTATTAAGAAATATAGTGGCTAGAGAAATGAACTTTGGTGTATATCGTCAGTTAAAAAAGCTGATAATGCGCTGTTTTCATTTACCATTTGCTACTGTTTGAAAAAGCAGTTCACAAACTAGCCAGTGTTCTGTTGATATTAATAAACATTATGTGCGTAACTCTATGGAATGGTACAGTTGACTGACTAAATCAAAAACGTTTGAGAAATCTCTGAATAACTCTGTATGGATAAAGTGTATGGCTCTTGAGGATCTCTACTGATCCTGCATTTGGTATACAACACAGCTAAGTAGTTATAAGTGCATGTCTTTTTCTTGTGTTTTAACAAGGTGTGATGATACTGCAGTTGTTTGGTAGTTGTAGGGAACAGCAGAAGTATATCCTTTTAGTCTTGCATTTACCATGTCTTCCTGTCATAGCAGAAGTACAGTATATTCTGCAGAGCTATACTCAAGTAATAATGCAACAAGGTAAGAACTTTTTAGGTCATCAGGTTTTAATATTATGAGGATAGATATTCTATTGCTGGTTAATGACATAGTTTTAAAACTCTGTAAAATGTATGTATGTATATCAGCTGTACTTAAGAAGTCTGATGACAGACAGAAAGCAACACTATGGTGTTAGACTGGGATAGAGTAGGAAGGGTGTATGGTATATATGCATATATGTATGCATTTAAAATAGTCAATAAACTACCAAGAAGATTAATAATCTGGAACTTGGAGGTTTGAAGCTGCCATGGTATAGACACTTAGGCATGACCAGAATAATTAATGATATGAGTATGATTTTATACAGATAATGCAATCATTCCATTCTGCTTGCTTGCAATGACTTGTAGCTAGTATGCAGTTCTAAGACGCAGTAAAACGTCTTAGTTTTTGCATAGCTTTTCCACACTGTCCCATTTGCCATGATTTTTAACTTTTATCCCTTCTCATGACAGAGAATCCTATTTCATATGATTTTTTTTTTTCAAATAGGCAACTACATACAAACTACTGATCACCTAAAACCTCTGCCTTCATCCAGGATATTATTTGCAGAAGCAGTAATTAACCCATTCATTGCTACTATCCAGGATGAAGGCAGAGGTTTTAGGTGATCAGTAGTTTGTATGTAGCAGTTAAAAGTTTAGTTCTAATTAAAAGTGCTTAAAAATTCTGTCAGCAATTATCTGGGGTGAAGAAAGGATGTGTGCAGTGATGTAAGTGGCTACATGATTACTCAAGGCTTCAGACACAGAAACAAACATATTAATGTTACTTGGTTTGATTTTCAGTATTTGATCCATGTAAAATTATTTGCGCTGGGTTTATTTATTCTAGCTGACAGGCTGAATAGTCATGACAGGGTAGTTGTGTAGGTCAGTGATGTTTCATCTAATATGAAAGTCACTCAGAGTTAATACTTTAAAGATGAAGCTGATAGTACACCACCGCAGACATTCATCAGTTGCTGAGTGATAACACTTTGTTGTGCATAGAAAAATGTAAATACTGGACTTTTTTGCCTTTTGTTTTGGACCATGTTTAGGAGCACTGCTAAAGTAATAGAGATTAGACTTTTCAAAAGCAAGCGTTTCATAACATTGGCAGATGTTTCCATTTATGCTGTGATAAGGATCTGTAAAAAGAGTAAAACATATAAGGTCCAGAGCTAACAGAGTCTGGCATATTAGACTAAATGTATTTATTAGGATTTATAAGGACTTGTGGGACATCATATAGTCAAAAAGTGCTGGAACATATGTATACCCTTGAAGAGTAATTTGCTTATCTCCTATGATGCCTTAATCAAGGTAGTTTCGTAATTTTTTATTTGTTCACAGGTGATTGTTTGGTTCTTCATGCATTTTCTAGGAGACTATAGCACAGATTAGTTCATGATTAATACTGCAGAGATGTAGTAGGTGATGCCGTCACTCAGGAATGATGACTATGCTTTGTGGGTTGTGGCCGTATATGGGTCAGCTGTAATTTACCTGTTATTTATTGTGAATGATGCATCTATGTATGTTTATATTTTTGTTTTAGACAATAACCCATATACACATGCAAAATCATAGCAGGATTAACATAAATACATGAAATCATTTAATAGTTCATTCAAATAATGAAGTATAAACAATATAGATAAACATTCTCAAAGTAATAAATGAACCATTTATTTTAATCTTGAAATAAAGAATGCATTCAGTTGAGATACCAAGCACTGAAAGAAATGTCATTACTACATCATACCAAAGCAGTTTCTCAAATTCTCTTTTTTTACAGCTCATTTAACAACAGAATATAAATAGTGATATGAAACATGTTAATATTTATTATAAAAAACTTTCATGAGACATACCAGTTTAGTAAATTGTTTTCTAAATAATTCAAACAATTTATAGGCTTTTATATATTTTAGCAGAAAACAGAAGTTTTCAAGTGTTCTTTCCATTAATGAAGTTAATTCTATAGTTATGAAAAATGTGGCCAGGACAGTAAATATAATTAGAAAAAATTGATAAGGAGCAGGGGTAGCTTTAGCAACTGAGGGGCCTAATCTGGACCTTTTTGGTGGGCTGCTCAGTTGACTTCCCAGGTATCACTCCAAGCCTCCCTTCATGCTGTCTTCCTTGAGTTAAGACTGTTTCCGATTAGGCATCAGAAAAATATGCTATTACAGCATACTAAAAAAAAATCATATATTTATTTATCAGCTTGTGTTTTGTCATTAAGACAAGTTAAAGCATAAGTAAACTATTGGACTCCTGAATTATTCTTAGCTCCAGAATGTCCAATAGTTGCTGTCTCAGAGTCAGATTAACTCACTCAGGTATACTACAAGGCTCCTGCTAGACAGGTTACTGAGGCCTTGTTTCTACATGGTGCTTCATCAGGTGGGTTGCACCCTTGAAAACCAATAAATGTGTTCCCAAACTCATCCAGTACTGCCTGGATCTTTTGAACCTGGGTAAGAGATAGCTGCACACCTCCCCTTGTCTCTCTCCTGTACATCCGTTTTCATTTTTTTCTCATTTCTGTCTGCTTTCTTACCCTTCTCTCTTCATTTGACACATGCTTCACTCTTCTTCAAGTTCCATGCTCAACAATAATACATTCTGTAAATACTTTGCTCTATGTATATTATTTTCTCCATAGAAGCATTATTTCGTATGATGTTATTACAGTGGACACGTCCTCTTCTTACTGATATTTCTGACTGAATTCTTGTATCATGTGTACTTATGATTGTGTTTGTTTATGTTACATATTATCCTAACTTATACCTATTTGCATGCTTGTTCTTGCATTGGCACTGTTGCACTGATGTTTGTTAAAGTTTATTTTTCTTTTCTGCCCACACATGCCCCATCCACAGCAGCCACAGATGATGGACAGTTGGCAGGTGGTGGCATGGAACAGGCTAGTGTGGTGACTATGGCAGGTGTAAGTGTAGATACTGTCCATAGCCAGAGTGCAGGCGAGGTCCCACACAGGCAGGTGGACCAGGGTGCTAGCAGGAGGACTGCTGCTCGTTGAGCTGCTGTTGCAAGTGCTACAGCAGGTGTCACCACACGCATATTTCGGGCTGTCATGGATGCACAAGCACGTAGTGAATGCAACACCACACATATACTCAGGGTGGTGGAAGAAACTCTTCCTGGTTTACATGGCAACATACGTGACCTTATTGAGACCACACGCCAAAATACTGAGGTCGTGAATAGACAGTGGGGAGAGACCTTGGCAATCCTTGACCGTGGCATGTCTGTGCTCGAGCATGTGATGGGAGATGGGCTTCAGCCACATGGATGTAGGTCAGTACCACCATCAGCTGAGAGTCTATGGGGCCATGCACCTTCACACTAATGTAGTGGCAGTGATACCAGCACTACTGAAGGGGGGTTGCTGTCCACATCCCAATAGAGCAGGCCATGGGCACCTGGTCCTGGCCAGCCCCATCGGGGACATGGATCCAGCAGACAGCAGTCACCATCAGGAAGCAGTACTGCATATGGCCTTGAGCCTGGTGGTGCCAGTGAGACCCCTGGCAGGACCGATTCATGTGTCCGTGGCCAGAGATGGTGAACTGGACACCCTGCCATGTATGGTCCACAGCTATCCAACATACCCCTGTGTAGGGCAGCCACATAGTGTAACTGTGTACATACATGCACACACACATCTGTATCAAAGGCAAGTCACCTCCAGACACACACATCACCTCTGCACAGCCCATCCATAGGACACCCCTCCAAACACACACACATTGATGTCGACCGTATGGCCCAGCCTAGGCCTCTAGCAAACCCACACCACACCCTGTGCATATGTTGATACCTGTGCCACATCCCTGTCATCCATGTCATCGATGCAGGGACAGGCTAATATGGGTGTGATGCACAGGGTGAATATAGTACAGTGTAGCTATGTAATACTGTTTAAGGTGCTGTCTGGTTGCATTTGTTATGGGTACACATAAAGGTGTATGTACCTTATTAGTCATGATGCATTATTTCTGTTAGTACCAGTGACTAAATGTAGTCTGACATGCTGTATTCTGTTTGTATTACAGGTGTCTGTGTGTCTGCAGGCTGTGGCCCTGCAGACATTACCAATGTGGGGTATGGCTGAGTGGAAATACACTGACCGTTTCATTGCCAAGATACAGATTTATATGTATGTTTACCAGGTGTGTATGCATGCAACAGTGTGTGATGGAGACTGTTATCAGGCAGTGTGACCTGGCATACATACCCCTTGTCACAGACAGGTATCCTTCAAACATGTCACCTCTGTGTCGTGTAGTTTCACAGGCTCATACATGTGGAACAGGTTATTGTAGTACTGTCAGTAGGTCCCTCACCAGCTTAACCATTATATTGACTGCAACAGATTCACATGTCAGCATCTGTTGCCCCTGCCATTTCTTTCCCATGCACTCAACCCAGATGTAGTTTGTGATGGCATGCATGGTACTGTGTAAGACAGGTTTGTGGTATGTATTCCTGAGTTCACAGGGTGGACCAGGGAGACAAAATGGTATATCCTTTGCATACACACAGTAAAGACTGACACAGAGGATATGCATACAGTAACACAAACTCAGTTTGCAATGAACAGATTTGTAAAGCTACATATCCACTTTAATGTACTATAGTGCTACATACATATGACATGCCCCACATAGATTATATGCGTGGGACATAACCCACTACCTCTTACAACATGTACTGTTGTGAATGCCTTTTTGGATGGTGAAATAACCCTGCAGAAATAGAAACTGGAGTAATTTACTGCTCCTACAAGCCTGGACAAGTGATAGGGTAACAGACTTTGTATCAGCATGATGTTTCAGTCAGGTATGATATCTGATTAAGGCATGTGCGTCAGTACACTAACTGTGACCTATCTGGCAACAATATCACATACATAGCCATTGTGAGGGGACACAGACCACATATGGTTTGCAAACATCCAGATACTCCATACTCATCTGTACAGATGACTGGAATGGCCTGTACAATGGTTTAACATGCTGCATGTGAGGCAAATGCCATTAACATGTTATATAAAGTAATGCCATCGGGAGGTGGTAAACAGGAGTGGATGGTACACACATCATAATGGTATAACCCACACAGGATATGATTCTCAACCCAAGCACACACACACACACACACACACACACACACACACACACACACACACACACACACACACACACACTCACACACACACACAGGCACATGATGTGATATTATAAACCCAACCTCAGTACTGGCATGTGCAACTGTTTACAACTGTCATGCCACTGTCCACAGCAGGACATCACTGTATGCCATTTAGGGTATCCATGTGTGTGACTCACTCTGTTTGTGTCCCCCTGTGTGTCTCTCTGTGTCACTGCCTGTCTCTCACTTCCCCACATCTATGTGTGTGTATGCTTGACATATGTTATCTGTTGCCCTTATATATATATATGTATATATATATATATATATATATATATATATATATATATATATATATATATATATATATATGTGTGTGTGTGTGTGTGTGTGTGTGTGTGTGTGTGTGTGTGTGTGTGTATCTCATGCAACAGATCCAGATATATCACATATGGGCCACCTACAGCTAGCTGAGGGTAATCCAGTCTGGTGTGTGTGTGTGTGTGTGTGTGTGTGTGTGTGTGTGTGTGTGTGTGTGTGTGTGTGTGTGTGTGTGTGTGTATTTGGGGGGGGGCAGTTGAGGTGTACATAGCTGTCTGTATGCACAGACATATGTACACAATACAGTCATATATTCCAATGTGGGTTCCAACATGTCCTTTGATTCTCTAAGCGTAGGAGCATGCCCAGTGTGACCTTCTATAGTTAGAGGGGGGCTCCATACCAGAGATAGGTGTAATTTAGGGTTTTGTGTGCTACAGCCATAACTTTCAGGAGTACACAGAACGTTCCTCAGGGTACTGGGTTTGTTTAGCAGACATTTTCTGACATATCTGTAGTCTGACACTGTGATGTATTGTGTCATTACCTAGTGCCAGACATCCTCAGATCATCACAGTGCCTTACCAGAGGAATACTAGTTGTATGATGCATAGACCAATATTATGAGGGCAGCTATGTACATTCTTGCCCAACAAGGCCATTTGTTAGGTGTGGCTACAGCCAGTTTAGTAATGATGCACTGTGTAAACAGTTTGGCAACCTGGTGATATACTGTCTGGGGATCTCCTGCTTGTGTGGTATCTTTCTAACCTGAGATGTCATATCCTTGTGAGGGCATACTTCTCACCTCTACATTTTCTGGCAGGTTGTTCAGGTGTTTGGCTAGAGGTTTCATCCTTTCTACATAAACTTGTATTTTTATGGCAAGTGACTTACATATAATTGAAGAGTGATGTTACAAAATAATGACAGATGTTACTGTTTCAGACTACATAACCTTCAGACAATTCCTGCTACTGCAAACTCCTCATGCTACCAACTTTCTCAGTATGTAAGGACATGCTTATCATTGTGCCTTTGTTCCACTTTTATTTCTGCTCCTGTTGTCAGAGGTTGGGAGTTATGGGTGTGGGTACAGAGTACATTCTACTGTGCAGGCATGTCCATTATATGCAAAAGCAAACATAAGAAAAAAGGATTATTGAGACGAACCACTGGCAACAGTACCAAAAACTGCTTATATTCACAAAAGCATTAGCACCTCAACTAGACATCCTTCAAGATGTCACTTATATGTGTAGTATATTCCACATAACTGTAACTTCCAGGTATGTCAGGGACAGAGCAGTGGGTGCCATTGACATACATAACAGTTGGCACTGCAGTTATCTGCATATGGCCCTGTCAAAGACAGCACTGTACCTAGGGCACTACAAGATGGCTGCCAGGAGAATGTGCTGGCCAGATTCTGGCAGTATTAACCACACATACACATAGCTCATTGACCCCTGCATATTGTGGACATGCAACATGTTTTCATGTGTATTGGTACAGTCCTGCCAATGTGTGCTATGCTGCTATTTCCTTGCAAATATACATGTTACTGCATTTGTGCGGGTATATGGGGGGGGGGGCACACCTGTCAACTGTACACATTTGCACAGACTGTGCTGATATTTGCTTTACATTTTGGTTCCATTTACCATACTATTGTGCCCTTTCTTGGGGACGAGGCATATCAGTAAAGAGCACAGGTCAGATTGTACTGGCATACATCTGAGTTTCAGAATTCTTACCCTTCATAGCCTTACTGTAACTGCGTGTCCTGCTGTGCTATCACTGTGTGAGTCTGTAGGGGGGGGGGGACAATTCAACATTGCCACAATTTGTGTGTCTTCACCAGGGATTTCTCTGTGGTTTTCTACAGCTGACTTGCTGTGTGGGTGTGAGGGGTGGGTATGGGACCTCCACACTGACATCCATGCCTGTGACCTATGACCCCCCCCCAATTAGTTGTCTCCACACATATACTGTAGTGAGATTTGCCACCTTGTGTACTACTGCATAGGGTGTAGGGGCCAGTTTTGGCCACACATTTCCTGGTGTCCCACATAGCTGTCAGTTGTGTGCTGCTCTCCCAGTCGGCCACCCCATTGCCTTGAATGCATGCAGCATTACCAAAGATGTGCTAGCAAAACATACTAATCCATTCATTTATTGTTAAGAAGACTGACTTACCTTATGCTTGCAGCAGTTGTGAGGCCAGTGCTTGAGGACGCCTATGTTGGATGCACACAGTACACTGCCTATACATGGTAAGTTACAGGTAATGTGATGTATGTGTCATCCATTTTACTGTGTGTGCAAGTCAGAGAGAGGTGTCAGTCCCTGGGATCCCTACAGTGTCAGTGTGTGTGCTATGCATTGCCTCTTTACCAAGGCCTGAGCATACTGGGCATGTCTCTGTCTGCCTACAGCAGCAGGCTCAGGGACCTCCTCCTGTGAGTCCCTCTGTGCCTGTGTGGACCTTGGCAATGGTGGTGGGCTGTGTGGTCCTTCCCCATGCTGTTCCTGCTACAGCTGTTTCTGCAGGATCATATTGTGTAGCATGGCACATACTATGAACATGTGTGCACATGTGGCTGGAGAATACTGCAAGGCTCCATCAGATATGTCAATGCAGTGGAAACGTGACTTGAGTATCCCAATCACACAGTCTATAATGATCCTGGTTTGTGCGTTGCTTCATTATGACATTCTTGTGTGGGTGTGTGTGCATTTCTGATGGGTGTCATCATCCATGGCTCCAGTGCATAGCCAGCATCCCCTACCAGATGGCCATATGGGATGCCACTACTCGCAAATGACTGGTACAGCTGTGATGAATGCCAGATGTGGGAGTGGTGATAACTTCCAGGGCTACCAGTATGCACATTCATGATAATGCCCTGGGCATTGCACACGACCTGGCAGTTGATGAAGGGGAAGCCCTTGTGGTTTATGTATACCCTACCCTGTTCACTAGGTGGTGCTTTGATGTGGATGTGCATGGAGTCTATTGCACCCAGTACCGCCGGGTATTCTGCTACATGGTGGAAGAGATGCATATTGCTGATCCTCTACTCACGGGAGTTGAGGAAGTAAATGTGCTCACCAGCATGTGATAGCATGGCATCGAGGAACTGGTGGAGTACCCTGGATGCAGATTCCTGTGATACCCCCATGATGTCCCCAGTAGGTCTTTGGAAAGTACCTGTAGCTAGTATTCTTAAGGCTACACATACCTTGGTATCCACTGGGATAGGTTCCCCTCTGTTGGCTCTAGGTCTGAGTTGAGGCCGGCACAGCACAGTGATTTGCTGAAGTATGTCTCTGTCTACCCTGTAGCACTCTACTATCTCCAGATCATATAGCCCCTGGTAAGTTACCCTTGGTCTGAACACTTTTCTTCTCCTCCTCGATCTGTGGTGGTTGTCAGCATTATCCTCCTCACTGCCCTCAGCCTCTAGCACATACTGATGGATCAAAGCAATGGCAGCCCCTAACATTTTTCCACTTAAAATTCTCCTGCATGTGTACACCAATGGTGCAGAGTTTGTGGGAAAAAAACATACTGTAAGGTGTTTCCATAGCAGGTGGTGCCTGTATGATTGTCCGACTATGATGCATTCCATCTGCTGGCTAAGTAATTTGTTCTTGATTGCTTTTATTCTGATATTTTCCAGGGTTTTTTTTTTGTTTGTTTATTTTAGACTGGGTGCATGCCATGCAAACCCATTTAACTAAAGTAAGCATGAAGTAATGGCCCTCCCCTGAACGTGAACAAGCTCCTCATTTCATGGAATAAGTCAATACAGCCTCAGACACGCATCCTTGCTTAGCTGTGCTTAGCTAAGCATATCTCTGTGCCATAGGGCTCCAATATGCGTACAACATGCCTGACACACCCCCTTTTCATGTCTGCTGCTCCTACTAGTTACACAATCATGCTATAGCACCTGCACGGTTAGGTGTAGTTTGGCACTTAGAAAATTTTTGTGATTCAGTAAATTTCCCCTCATTTGCATACCCCACTGCCTTAGTCCATAGTTACTGTAATAACACAGAGCCTTTCCTCTTAACAACCACTGTTCCCTGGTATTGTTTTGATTCTGCATGCCATAGAGTATACTGGCAAAATGCATATTTCCCTTAAAATTGAGTTTTCACTTTTTTTAAATTTTCGGCACAATCCCATTTGTGCTGCTGCCCTATGCTTAAATGGCCGAGATCAGCCAAATAAAAAAACTTTGATTTTTATAAAAATGAAGCAGTTTTCCATGCCAATGGCCATATATTTGGTCATTGGCATGCCTAAACACTATAATACATCCTTTTTTGGGGAGTTGTCATGCCTCCATTTTGTTATTTGCAGAAATGTATTCGGTTAGTAACCGAATACAGTTCTGCATCTAACACTGTTCTTTCATGGATACCTGTCTGTTTTCTGAATCACTAATTCACCTCATTTGCATGGTTTTCACCAGAAAATGAGGTAATTAGCATTCTGCATCAGTTTCCATGCAAAACAGTGTATTCAGGCTCATGCACAGCAAAAAACTACTTTAATGGATTGCTTGGCAGACATATTCCATGCAGGAGTGTCTACACTGTTTCTGCACAGAAAATAAGGGTTATTGAATCCCAAGGTAGGTATTTAGAAAAGTTAGTTTATAGTCATGCAGTTTTGGAATCAAATGGAATAGGATACTAATTTTATAAGAATGTTATGCATTGCCATAAAAAATCCTTCCTAAATGTAAGGAATGAGTGGATAAATGAAGATTTTATGCATAAAGATTTATGCAGTTGTACAGTTAAATGTGTATGTAAAGAGGAAGATAAAATAAAACTGAAAATTGGAAACTTATAGCATTGAACAATCCACATTATAGGATGTTTATGAAAATAATTCAAATGGGAATTTAAAGTAAAATAAAAAGTATTATGGAAGATAGCATGTATAGTTTACAGGATAAAGATGTCAGTAATTTGTATTCATAGTAAAGAAAATTATGGATGATATCCTAAACAGGACTGATGAGCCTTTATCATGATAGGTGATTTAAATAAAAGCTTTTGCTAGAGTACAACATGAACCTTTGTGGGCAATTATGGAAGGGTATAACATTAGTAAGAAAATTAAGAATGAATGTTGTTCTACATATAGTACAAATAAAGAAATAATTTTAGTAAGTGGATGTTTAAGCAAAGAAATCAATAGAAAGAATAACATATGTCAGGGATAACATATGAATAGTATATTATTTGTATTAGTTATGAATGTAGTAGCCAGAAATATGAATTTGCACATGAGAGGTGCTACTTATAATTACTAATGAAGAGATAAAAATTCCAGTCATGTTTATTTATGCAGATGATATTATACTGACTATGAGAAACAAAGTCTGCATGAAAAAAGTAATATAGATCAATGTTTAAATACAATAGACATGGCTTTAAATAAAGAAATAAGTAAAGGACTGGGTGATATGTTAGGAGTAAGATTTTGGGGGTAAAAATGTAAGTGAGGAACAATGGAATAGGATACTAGATAAAACAAAGCAGCTGTGTTATTTTTGAAAAACATAAAAGTTATTGTTTAATAAAATGGTTTATTTAATTTTTTAAGTTATGCTGTAAAAGATTACATATTTGGCTAGCATCTATATATATGTTACCAACAAAATATAAAAAACATTTTTTTATATGGGGGTTCAAGAGTGAATATGGTGAAGAAAGGAGTCTTATAAATGGATAAGGAAGATGGAGGTTTAGGATTAATAAACCTAATTGTTTATGATGCTTCTTTGAAATTGTTCACTATGGAGCATTAAACTGTAATCAAATATTTGTGTATTATTGATGATACAAATGGGCAAAGTGGAGCTGTCTCAATGGAAAAGGAAGTTTGCAAGTCTGTTGGAGTAGTATAGATAGCAGAACTGATATCAGAAAGGCTTGCAAATAATGTTATGACATTTCTGCTGTTTGATGGGGTGTGATTACAGATACTTTTTCAGAAATGCTGAGGATGGTAATACTGAGAAGGTACCAGGTATTGTGACAGCAGAGAATGCAGCATTTAAAACGTATGCAGCAATGACAGTAAAATAGGAAAGCGGCTGCAAACTGGGAAGGTGTCTTGTCTGGTTTTGTAATAATAAATAAGGCAATAACTGAAAAATATGCAGCAGTGAAAGCAGGCAAAAAAAGGAGAGGAGCAAACCATAAGGTAAACTGATTTTAAAAAGAAGAGAAGGCCAACCGTAAGAATAAGAATATAACATTATACTGTATTATATATTATGCAAGGGCCAATTTGTTAACTGATCTAGATTTTAAAGCTCAAGAAAATTGGTCTTTTATACCTTTTATACATACTGGGAAACAGACTTTTTGTGACTTAACATTCATAACTGAGGGATCAATGATACAATTTCTAGAACTGTGTGTAAAAAAAAAGACAGACATTTATCTGTGGAACATTTTTATTGTTGTTTTGTAGCAGTAACTAAAATGTTAAACAAAGGTTTCTTTGCAGTTTAGAACTTATGAAATGGAAGAACAGGATGTTCAAAACTGCATGTAGGGTTTATGTGAAACTTTTGATAACACTGTAAAAGTTAGAAAGGAGAGAAACCTAGGTAACAGAGGGCATTGTATGGAAGCTGTTTTTAAAATGTGAAAAAAAAAGTGGTGAGACACTTGCCAAGTGTTATATTTGTGTTTGGTTATAGAGAGACATTAAGATCTACTGGCAAGCCTAATTCATGCTACTTTTGTGGGGACTGATCTCATTTAATTAATGATCATGCTAAGGCAGACTGTAACCGGTGTGTGGAGAAAAAACATACTGCAAGAAGTGGTATGCCTGAATGCAGGTTGAGAAAAAAAGGGACACTTTTCCATAGATTCTCAAGAGCAAACAGTAAGTAATAAAAAACAGTGTGGAAGTGAAGAAAGTATATATGAGGAAGGAAAACAAGAGGCTAGGAGAGAAGGTGAAATAGGTGAAGAGGAAACGGTAGAAAAAAAATATGCAGAGGAAAATGAGAATGGATAGTGCATGTAAGAAGAGAGGACAGGAAAAGGGACTGACACTAATATGTTTTTTAAGTTCTAACCAGTGAAAAAAATGATTTTGATGATTAATTATTTGTGCATAAGCCCAGGAAAATATACAGCTGGGGGAAAGAGAAAAAAATAAGAAAAGCTTAATTTAAAATACTTCCCAGAAACTTAAAAAGGATGAAAAGCAACAAGTTCTCGTACCTTCAAAGTTTCCTGGTATCTTTTTTTTAATTAAAAAAAAAAAGCAATGGCGATCTTCTTTCACCGTTGCTTTCTATACATAGCACTGTCGCACAGCACTGATGTGGTGTGTAAACATGGGTACGAACGTTTCATGAGCAGTACATCAAAAAAGCAGTGGGAGATCTGAGGAAAGAGGAGGAACACCATGGGGCCATCATACAATGATATTATTTAAGAAAAGTATTTTTTTCTTAAATAATGTCATTGTATAATAGCAATAACTAACTCCGTGGTATGGTATATTGAAGATTTACCCACAATTGTTTTTGTTTAATCACTCGCGATTCACCCTCATGATTAAACCACACCAACCATGGGTAAATCTTCAATATACCACACCCATGTCATTATTTCTATATTATCGGAAGGATTAGTGGTAGCAGCTGGCTACATATTTATGATGGGTTTTTCAGACCATATAATAATACAGGTCAATGTGATGGAAAATAGGAAGTTTATTAAAATAGGAATGGGGAAAAAAGAATAAATGAGAATTTATGGGAGAAACTGGTGAGTGGGAAGTATTGCAGCTATAGAAGGACCACAGAACCATGAAAGATTTCTAAAGAAACTGGTCAGAATAATGGATTGAATTAAAAAAAGAAGTACAAAATGTGTTTTTTTTTTCCCAATGACAGGTTGATGTAAGAAAGGAAAAGAAACTGAAGTATGGGAGAATTACAGACATATATTAAAGATTTACAGAATAAATACAGAAAAGTATTACGATAGGGAAAATAGATATATAAAAGAAACAAAAGATAAGGCATTACTGTTTAGGCACAGATATAATTTACAAGGGAGAAAGGAGGAGTTTTCTGCATATTTGGGTAAAATTGTAAATGGGGTTGGTTAATATAATGAAGAGAATGAAAAAAAAAATGCAAAGGAGAGGTTAAAACACACAAGAGCAAATTAATGAGGATTGTAGGTCAGAATGTGGATATATATATATATATATATATATATATATATATATATATATATATATATATATGTATATGGGTCTACGTTTCTTTATCAAAATTTCACAATCTCAAAAAAGAAAGGTAAAACCGCACTTCTGCGAAAGTGCACTACACTGAAAATGCACTTTCGCGAAAGCTGATTCACCGAATCTGGAAAAAAAATCTACTCTAAACACTGTTTTGCAGGGGGGCAAGCCCCTCTGCACCCCCCCACCCCCTACTTAATATACTAACTTTGAAATAGCACTACAGTGGGGAAAAGGATATATTTCCTTATCCCCACAGTAATGTGCTTTGGCAAATCGTCTTTCACGAAAGTGCACTTCCAATGTAGTGCACTTTTGCTTAAGTGGGTTCGACCTTCTGTTTCTCAACAAACTGTCCTTTTGAGAAAAAGAAGGAAGCCAATATATATATATATATATATATATATATGTGTGTGTGTGTAAAGAGATGGAAAATAAGAGAGAATAGAAAGCAGAAAAAAACAGAACAATTTAAAAAAGAAATTGAAAAAGTGATTACTGTTAGTGACTTGGATGGAGTACTTAGAAAATAAGTATTGATTCAGTATCAAGCTCAGATGGTATAGGGTATGGAATGTACAAGAATTAAGTGACTGACAAAGATAATCCATGGAATACAGCAAGCTTTGCATGGCATGAAGGAATAGTGCAAGAACTGCTGCACGCAATATGGCCGACAAGCAATCCAGGAACGAGCTCACAGGATGTGCAGAAGAGATCCTATACTATTACTACACAGACACCACTGATCTATGCTAATTACCCCATTTGCTGGTGAAAACCATGCAAATGAGGTGAATTAGCAATCCAGGAAGCAGGCAGGCATCTGTGCAGGAATAATGTAACCAGCAGAAATGTATTCAGTTACTAACCGAATACATTTCTGCAAATTACAAAACAGAGGCATGACAGCTCCAAAGAAAGCATGTATTCAATGTAGTATGCATGCCAATGGGCAACTATATGGCCATTGGCATGGTAAATAGTTTAAACCAAAATGAGAGCTCTGGACAGCCATTGACCCGAAAATATTTATTAAACACAGCAAACCAAAATAAAACTTAACGCTGGAGAATCAAACAGTACGTTTTCGTCCGCAACTTCCTCAGAATACAAGCCATCCAACAATTCATACCTTAAATAAGGTTGCCAATTATATGAATTGCATGCAATTAATCCCATAAGAAACTGATTAACATTGTTTAGTGACACTTGAATACATATAGTGTTGTAAAAATGTATACTATGTATGCAGTATACTTTATATACAAACATGAATAAAGCAAGTGCAACATAAGTAAACCTGTAATGAATAATAAAATACAATCTGCTATTAAATCAAATAAGTACATAACATCCACAAGTCTGCAAACTTATTAAAATACCAAAATGCAATTGCATGTTAAAATATAAATATAAATGTAAATGAAAAAAAAAAAACAAATGCAGGTCTGTCATAAAAATCTGATAGGCACCTTAAAACATTAGACAACTATAAAATCCTAATAACAAATCCTATTAAGAAATACATAATAAATATATTTATAAAAATGTAAATATAAATATATGTGAATAAATAAATATATAGTACCAATTGTGTATAATGTAATATAAATTGTTTAAAAACCTTTTTAAGAAGAATATATGGAAAACATCCTTAAATAAACATAATGTGTAATAAGGCATAGAATCTATAATTTGGCAGACCGTAACTTTAAAACTGGTGCCAGGGATATCATATCATTTAAACCAGGCTTCTAAAACCAACTGCCAGTAAACCTCACTGTATCCCAATTGTGTTTCCCATGGCCCCCCTCTGGCATCCTTCTGGACCACCTCTATGACAAAAAATTTAAATGTTGTGTGTCCACTAATCTCACTGTGTTTAAACAAAGCATTCTTTGCATTTCCCTTTTTAATGTCATACAAATGTTCATAAATCCTATGCCTTAAACACCTCTCAGTTTTCCCCATATAAAAACATTTACAGTTCTCACATATCACAAGGTACACTACCCCTTTTGTTTCACAATTACTGTAAACTGCTGCTAAAATGTTTTTATCATGACAGGTAATATGGACCTCTGATTTACTGAGTATATGGGGACACTGTGGACACCCTCCACATTTATAGGTTCCTGTTCTTTTGACTTTCCTTTTACTTCCACCATTGCCTTCTAAAACATTTTCTGTGTTTCTTCCTTTCCTGTAAACAAATTTTATAGGTATATCAAAATGGAGGTCCAAGTCAGATAGGGCACTAAATCTCCCCCATTCATCCTTGAGGGATTCTGTTATTGTGTTACTATTCCCATTATAATCAAGTACGAAAATATTTTCATACCCAATATTCTTACTTGTAACCACTTCTTCACCTGTTTTAACCTCTTCAACACCTAGTTTAAGTGCAAATCTATCATGCCTATGTAGGAAGCCGTTCCGAGAGATTGATGAACAAAACAACCTATCAGTGGGGGAACTGGAATGGGTGGAACAACAGAGGGGGCTATCAGAAATATTGAATGATGAACATTTAAATAATGATGTGCTGGAAGTATCAGATTTGGAATCTGATGGAATAACATCTAAAGGCACCATGTTTACTTTTAACGGGTGCACTATTTTTAACTATAATAACCTGGATATTACCAAATAATTTTTTAGTTTATTTATTAAAGGTTTTAAATTTGTACCAAGGAGGAAATGTGATATTAGTAAAATTTTGATTGACCTTAAAATGTTTGTACGAAAGAAAAATATGGAATTAATATTCAAATCAACTTATCTGGGTGACGTTTTTTTAAAGAGAAAAAGTACTTGGAACCCTCGATTGCACCTGCAGTTAAAGAACTTCGAGTGCCTGGTAGAAAATAGACTCAGGAAAGAGTTGGCCAACAATAGGGTTTGGTCTAATTTATCCAAAGAGGAAAACTATGTTTTAAATGCATTGAAGGAAAACAAATCTGTCATTGTTATGAAACCTGACAAGGTAGGGGGTACTGTTATTATGGATTCCATCATATATGAAAGTAAAATGATGGGGCTTTTGCATGACAAGGACAAACATTCCAAGGTCTCAATGAATGAAATCAATATTGCCTGTAGAAAAAAATGTTATCACTTTAAATGATTTATTATTGGAAGGCACTATTGATATTGACACTTTTAATTTTTTATATAATAAGGAACCTAGAGTACCCAGTATTTTCGAGATTCCTAAGACCCATAAAAGCACATCTGACCTGCCAATGAGACCAATTGTGGCAGCTAGTCAATCTGCACTGCAGCAATAGCTAAATATCTGGATGTAAAGTTGAAGGAATTTTCCTTGAGTTTTCAGAATACACTTAAGGACTCTTGGGATTTCCTTAGGAAGGTTAGGAACTGTATGTTTTCTGACCAAGTTATGTTTGCAACAATTGATGTAGTGGATTTGTTTACATCAATCCTTCAGGTTGAATGGTTGGGATTTTTAAAGGAGGGTCTTAGGAACCATGGGAAGTGTAATGATAGGGACACTTATTTGATTAATACCCTGATGGAAATAGTATTAAAGAACAATTTCCTTTATTTTGAAGGAGAGTTTTGCCATCAAGAAAAAGGTGTGGCAATGGGTGCAATGTGTGCACCCACTTATGCAAACCTGGTGCTTGCATGGTGGGAACATTTTTATATTTTTAATTCTACATACAAAGAAAATTGGGTTTTGTATTGTTGGTTTTTAGATGACATTTGTGTTTTTTGGACAGGAAGGAAAGACAAGTTTGTTGAATTTATGCAATATATTGCTTCCACTACTAAGTTTTTGAAATTTACTTATTAATGTGGATTTGATTCTATTGATTATTTAGATGCAAAAATCATTAAAGATAAGGAGAATAAAAAGTTTAAATCAGAGGTTTTTAGAAAAGACACTTATTGCAATTCATTCCTTCATTTTAACAGCATACACCCAATTGCCCAAAAGAGGAGTATTGTTAAAGGTCAGCTTGTAAGGGGCAGCAGGATGACCTCACAAGATTCAGATTTTTTGAGGGAAGTGAATTTATTGGAAAATATGTTTCTGAAAAGGGGTTATCCTGCTGGTATGATTAGACAAACTGTTGAGGAAGTGTTCCTACATAGGCATGATAGATTTGCACATATGCTAGGTGTTGAAGATATTATAACAGGTGAAGAAGTGGTTACAAGTAAGAATATTGGGTACAAAAATATTTTTGTACTTGATTATAATGGGAATAGTAACACAATAACAGAATCCCTCAAGGATGAATGGAGGAGATTTAGTGCCCTATCCGACTTGGACCTCCATTTTGATATACCTATAAAACTTGTTTACAGGAAAGGAAGAAACATAAAAAAATACTTTAGAAGGCAATGGTGGAAGTAAAAGGAAAGTCAAAAGAACAGGAACCTATAAATGTGGAGGATGTCCACAATGTTCCCATATACTCAATAAATCAGAGGTGCATATTATCTGTCATAATAAAAAACATTTTAGCAACAGTTTACAGTAATTGTGAAACAAAAGGGGTAGTATACCTTGTGATATGTGAGAACTGTGAATGTTTTTATGTGGGGAAAACTGAGAGGTGTTCAAGGCATTGGATTTATGAACATTTGTATGATGTTAAAAAGGGAAATGCAAAGAATGCTTTGTTTAAACACAGTGAGATTAGTGGACACACAACATTTAAATTTTTTGTCATAGAGGTGGTCCAGAAGGATGCCAGAGGGGGGCCATGGGAAACACAATTGGGATACAGTGAGGTTCACTGGCAGTTGGTTTTAGAAGCCTGGTTTAATTGATATGATATCCCTGGCACCAGTTTTAAAGTTACAGGCTGCCAAATTATAGATTCTATGCCTTATTACACATTATGTTTATTTAAGGATGTTTTCCATATATTCTTCTTACAAAGTTTTTAAACACTTTATATTACATTATACACAATTGGTACTATATATTTATTTATTCACATATATTTATATTTACATTTTTATAAATATATTTATTATGTATTTCTTAATAGGAATTGTCATTAGGATTTTATAGTTTTCTAATGTTTTAAGGTGCCTATCAGATTTTTATGACAGACGTGCATTCATTTGTTTATTTTCATTTACATTTATATTTACATTTTAACATGCAATTGCATTTTGGTATTTTAATAGGTTTGCAGACTTGTGGATGTTATGTACTTATTTGATTTAATAGCAGATAGCATTTTATTATTCATTACAGGTTTAGTTATGTTGGACTTGCTTTATTCATGTTTGTATATAAAGTATACTGCGTACATAGTATAAATTTTTACAACACTATGGGCAGGATTCACGAAGCCTCTGTGTAAGAGTTATAACTCATACACGGAGGCTGCAGTTAAACGGAGTGATGTCAGCATGCTTTGCATATTCATGAGAACATGCTGAATCACACCTAAGGCTAACACGATTCGTGTAAGACAGTAGGGGGCGTGTCCGTAGGCCGTGTCTTGTAAGCGGACACACCCCCAGAAGAGTAAAAGTGCCCAAAGTAAACACCCACGACAGAGTCCACGGAAATGTGAATAAACACAACTCAACACATGCCCCCACAGACTATGAACAGAAAACATATAAATAAACATGTTATATATTTTTTTAAATTGTAAAAAAGTTTAACCGTGAGTGCGCTCGTTTGCGCGGGCGTGCCCGTAGCGCAGCTACAGTTAGCAGTCAGTGGGAAAGCATATAAGAACTAAATATGCAAAGTAAGCCAGAAAGCAATAGCATAGTGGTAGAGTTGTTGGCTGAAGAGCAGGCATTCATGGTTCGAGCCCCCACAACACCAATTTTTATTTTTAGCAAAATAAGCACAAAACAAGTCCCTGACAAATATGTACACATAAAACCACATTTTATGTAAAATGTAATGAAATAGGCCATTTATAATGAAGAAATGTGAGGTAAAAAAAGAATAAAAAATGCCAGATGTTCCCATAGCTGAGCTACAGTTTAACAGGGTGAGTGCATCTGCCCGTACGTGAGCAGTGGTTTAACTGGTGCAAAATGAGTGCCTGTAGCTGAGCAGTAGTTTAACACACTGAATTTAAGTGCCCCTAGCTCAGCTGAGCGTAATTTGTGTGCCGATAGCCAAATGAGGCTTAAACCAGCGTACCCCGTTTGCGCGGAGCTGCACACTGCGCAAACAAGCTAAATGACGGGCAACGTTGAGCAAGCCGTATCAAAACTGCCTTTACACAGACACACCCCTCAGCATGTCTAGACAGTCATGAAAAATAAAAAGCAGTGGGCAGATTCGAACTCAGGATACTATACACCATAGTCAAGGTACCAAACCACTAAGCCATGACAGCAGTACCTAGAAATGCAATAATATCTAATATATAGGAATGAATACAAACTGGAGCATGACAATGCAGGTTTACTGAAATTGATACAATTCCAAAATGGCCAATCACAGATATATGCGGGAAAAACGGACTATATAAGGACCATACGCGGGAATACACAGAGTAAACGATTGTAGAACTGAACTGCAGGTAGAATGACAGGAGTAGGAGAGGGTAGTTGCTTTCAGGCACAGAGGTGGGGCGTTGAGGAGTCCAGGTACATGGTCTGGCTCCTAGTCCACAATCATGAGGCCCAACTCATGCAGGGCCAGGTCCTCTGGGGAGCATACAGAGCTGAGGCGTGGGACCGGTTGGCGCATGATCTCACCAGTGCCACAGGGATTCCAAGGACTGGTGAGCAGGTCCGTCACCACCATGCGGACCTGAAGAGATGCAAGCAGGACCAACTGAACCTTTGGATCCAGGAGGCCCCACAAATGCCCAACGCCCCACTACTGAGTAAGTTACATTTAATTATGTATGTAAGAAATTAAACTAGCTGATATTATGGAGATGTGTATTCCAATATTACTTCATTTATATTACAGCTGCAGGTGTCCATTCTGCGAACCGCAGAGCCTATGGCGATAGGCTGGTGCGGTTGCACCACCAGGCAGTTCAGTAATCCACTACCAGTAACTGTAAAGAAATATAAAAGTATGACAGTCAGCAAAAGAGTGCAGTGTAGTCACCAAGGAATAAACTGTGCAAGTAACTGTGTGAAAGTGTCTGCAAGTATTGCTTGATTACAAAAGTGTGTTTCAGCCTGTAAGTTAAACCGAAAAATGAAAATGTCTGACATAAATTCTGAAATAAAAATGCCCCACCTGTAAGAAAATAGTACACAACCTGCAGTAGGCTGAAAAGTATAGCTGAAGAAGATGATGAAATCACATGTGTGAAATATATCCCTGTTGAAATACTGAAACATGACAGAAGTGAGACTGCTGGAAAGGATTGTAATAACTACAGGTAAAACATGCCAATAAAGCCTAGAAGTAAGTACCATCCTGAATAGTAAAATGAAAGCAAGTGAGAGAGTGTGAGAAACTGTCATGAATCCAGCAATACAGTAGTAATAACCCCTGAATAAAGTATACTGCAGTCAAGACAGAATGAAATGCATGTGAGAATCAAAACCAAACAGCGAAGTCTGTTCAAAGTGTTGCTGCATCTGGAATGTGTATCCCAAAATCTGGATATGTTGCTCTCAGTCTGCAATATGCAGATAGGATAATTGTCTGATATACCAAACATCCACACTTGTCTACAGCTATATAAAGCAAATGTAGCAGGATGATGTAGCTGAACAAAGCTAGATATGAATGTGAATGAAGAACAATAAAATGTATATTGATGTTGCAGTAACAGTCATATCACCAAGTTGAAATAGTTATCACATAGGAAACTGTAGTTAGAACAGTAATGTGTATATATCTGTAGCTATTAGAAATGTACAGCATATGTATTGGTATTTGAAGGTGTTAATATTATTTTCTTCACCCCACCCTATAACCACATATAACCCATTCCACGTGAAAATGGTATGTGCAATCACAATTAACACCCCTGGACATTTGTCCTGTTGGGTCATATATATTTGCATGTCCGTTGATGCATCTGCCCTAATCATACATCCAAACCTGATGGCCTGTTGCCATCAATTAACCCTGCATGTTGTTGGACTGTGTATTGCTGTTCAAATTATGCATGTGTTATGCACGTTGTTCAATGGTGTGAATATCTGGGTGTTTGGTTAATGGGAATACTAATGCATGCTGTTACAACTAATTGTGAATGGTATTATATGTCACTAACCCAAACTGTCATGACATAATGCAAAACATAGGATGACAGGGAAGGCGGGTTCCAGCGGACCCACCCCTCCCACCTCAGCTGGCGAGTGCACCTGGCACTAGTGCCGAGTCTGGACCCTCCTCCGGTGGCCCTGTGCCACCTGCGGGTGGAAGCGCTGCAGGGGATGGGGCTCGCCCCCCCTCTGCAAGTGTGGCCGGAGGAGAACCACCACTCACTCTCCGTAGCGTCCGGACTGTGGTGCGTAGGGAGATTCGGGACTCTGTTCTCGAGCCCCTATGCCAGCTTGAGGCATGGATGGCACAACTAATGGGCATGCCTGTTGCCCGGCCTACACAGCCCCCAGCACAGCCCCGTCCTGGGCAGTGAAGGAACAGTGGCAACTGCCTATGGGTGGGGATATCAGTTCCACTGTTGCCATCTGTGGGCTCATGGGTTCTGGATATCCAAACCTCCGTCCCCGTCAATTGTGTAACCCCCCCCACACGTGTCATACACCGACCCTGTATGCGTCTTGTTTGTCTTGTCTGTTTACCTACCCAACCTACCTCCCCAGCTGTACCAACTTCCTTCATCTGACATACCACTCTCACCTAAAAAAAAAAAAAAAAAAAAGGGCACTCTGTACCCACAAAAAAATTACGCCCCATACATAGCTGCCCATTCCGCACACATGTCTGCTGGACATGGAATCTTTCAATTACAATTGGCTGTACAACAAGTATTATTGTTGTCCTGACAGCTCTCTCAGGGGTGGAAGGTTTCAAATGTCACACCAAATTACATACATATGCACAGCTGTTGCTGATGAAGAAATGGGCAGCTATGGGCCTTATCTACATCCCTCCTGCAAATCCCAAGCTTGTTTCCCTACTGTCTTACCCTCTTTGTGACTCCCTTTTCACCACTTTTCTGTCTCCCCATTTTAATTTCTTTCAAAGAAAATAGCGCGGGTGTGCACCAGAGTAAGCACTGTTAAGTGGTTGTAAGCGGGTGAGCGCGTGTGTGCGCGGAGCTAACCGCCAGTGCGCATGCGTGAGCTCCGCGCAAACCAGCGCTAACCCGGTTACAACTGCTTAAAAGTGCCTTAGTCATTTGATTGACAGGTCCTGTACTCAGTTCAAAAGCAAAATAAAACCCACTGTCAGTCCCGAACCCAGGACCTTGGAAATGCTAGTCTGTATGACCTACCACTAAGCCATGACTCTTATACAAGAACATTGTGCTAAAATAAATATAACATGTAATAGTAGGGATGAATGTAAAGGAAATATAGGATGTGTAGTACCCAAAGCATGTCATGTAGAATTACTGTCAAAACTACTGGATTCCCATAATAGTAGTGTGTGAACACAAACAGCCATGCTAGTTGGTAGCTTGTAGGTAATAATGTCAGTTAAAGTACATATATAAATGTATGTATATGTGTGTGTATAGATATATATATATATATATATATATATATATATATATATATATATATATATATATATATAAATATATAGTTGTAGGAGTCATTGTGCATACACACTTACTACAGGGAACATGAGAGAGGAATGGAGAAATGTGAATCTACAACACAGCCTGAATCATGAGAGAGATAGTAACCTTTACACTCACAGAACACTGTCCACAGCATACCAGCATGGTCCCCGCCCTTACAATCTGAAAGGGCAATGCCTATCCCACATACCCTTTTATAGCACTGACCTGAAATCACAGTGAGAACTGCAATCAGTACACAATTGGCTGTATGCAATTAGCAAATGCTGGCTTACAATTGGTGCAGAGGCCATCACATGGACCTATGCAGATACCTACAAAAGCATCCAGTACTAACACTCCACACATGCAATACATTCATTGCACTGTCTGGAAGCAGAAAGAGGGAGAGAGAAAACTGAGAGAGAGAGAGAGAGAACAAAAAAAAATTATACACTGTCTCTGTGACTCTAAGCTGTCAGCAGTGACAGTAGCAGCAGCAAGCAGAAGCAGTGGTAACGCAACCAGCTGCGACAAACACAGGTAATGCAAAGTAGCAGGTTAATAGTGTGCATACTGTGAACCCTCCAAATGTGTCATAGGTCTGTATCTATAGGTATTTCCATGTGATATGTTGTGTGTACGTAGTTCCACCAAAAGGGGATGACCATACATTACATGTCAATCAGTCTTAGGCCATGATCCTGGCAGCAGTTGTCTGTGCGTTGCCCCAGCAATGGCTGTAGTGACTGCTTTGAAAGGTCAGCCAGATTCAAAAGGCAGGATCAGCCCATCACAAAGGCACACTGGCTGGGAACAAGTGTCTGCAGGTACCCGATATCACTGCATATGCATCCCATACTGCATAATTCCATAGCTTAGCAGACCAGGCCAGTTATGCATATGATGTGGGAGTTCCCGGGGTCAGTCGAGGTGCCTCCTCAGTGGTGTGGGACCACTGTCGCTGTATGCCACTGTCCAGGTACATATCCTGTAGTACGGCCAAGATAAATCATCAGTGTTATATGCGGTTGTATGTCCTCTCGGAGTGCAGGTAGCACACATCCAGGGATACCATGAGGTCACAGTGATGCTGTGTGTTCTGCTCTGCTGAGGGCAGCCCTCACCTGGACATGTGAGATGATAGGGAGGTTACATACAGCTGTGATAAATATTTCAACTGGTGGGGGAGAAGGAGGGGGGATACGTGCACCAAACCTGTCTGCAAGACTGTTGCCAATATCCATGTGTTTGGTGAATGTTAAGTAGGAGTGTATTAACACAGAGCATATCTGAGGCATGTGGTCCATATGTGTAACATAATTGAAGAAGGCCTTGTGGTCATCCATAGTGTTTGTGGCCATTTCCCTCCCAGAGTAGGCCGTGGCCGTTGTTATGACGAACTTTAGCGTAGTACCAGTGCTGACCACAGATGCCTTCCCTTAATGTGAATGTGCTCTGTCCTGCAGTAGCCTCCTGCTATTGTTATACAATCTGCCTCTGTCTGGGGTCCACCGGACAGGATGCCTAACCTTTGTGCATAGGGTCTGGGTTAGAAATGTGTGTGCAAGTTCCATGCAATCTGTGACATGTCCGTGGTAAGCATTTACAAAGGGGTCAGCAGTGTGGGTTGTGGCTTCCACTGGCCCAGTGTGCTGCATGGATACCATCACAGTCCCAGCAAGTGAATAGCTGTCTAATCACATACATATCAAAGTAGTCTACTGTTCTGGTGGTGGTGGTGGGATATGTATATCCAGGCCGAGTAACTTCTGTCCACATTGCAGTAGTGGATGGCGTCCCACATACAGTACCTTGGGATGAATCCCCAGAGTGAGGTTGTGCATTGGACCTGTCAGTGTGTGCTGACCGATGGGGCATGCTACTATGTTGTGTGGAATGTGGCAGGTATTGTTGCACAGGTGTTGGCTGAGCACTGATATCTGGCCATGTACCTGTGTATCCACCACGACACACACACATGCAACATATGGGAGTAGTAGTATATCACTACACATGACTATCATGTATAGTATGTGTGCCATATATTGCTGACATAGTCTGCTGATATCCTGTTTGTGTTCTCTTCCAGGGAGATGGCGCGTTAGCATAATCCCGCCTACTCTGTAGCGGAAGACGAGGAGATCCACCAGAGCCTGGTGCGGGAGTATGACATCCTGTTTTCCTGCACCAATCAGAATCAGCAGGAGAGGGCTGCAATGTGGCAAGACCTTGTCTGTAGGGTAAATGATATTGGCATGCATAACAGGACATATGAGCAGGTACGACATCACTGCAGTGATTTAATCCGAAGTGTCCATCAGCGTGCATCAGATATCCACAGGCAACAGGTTGCCACAGGAGGTAAGGTGGCCACACATCCCTCCCTCATCAGACTGGAGGGGCTACTCCTAAGTGTTGTGGCTCATGCCCCGGAACAGCAACAGCAGTACACCTGCATTATGATGGAGGCTGGTTCCACACAGCAGCACGACATGGAGCATGCAGGTAATATGCCATATGTACACTTGACTGTTCTGTACACTGTATCATATGCAATATCAATGGCACAGTTGTACCCACTGACATTAATCTCATCATTTCTGCAGGTTCCTCTGGGGTTACAGCAAGGCAGGCCATCCATGCTGGTGAGTGTGTTTAACATAACCTATAATAGTGCTGATAATGCTAGTAACAGTAGTGTAACTCAGTAGTGATCTGTGTGTATACTGCGGGGTGTGCATGTGTGCATGTGTGCAGGTGTGCCTGTGCCCATGTGTGCATGTGTGCATGTGTGCAGGTGTGCCTGTGTCCACGTGTGCATGTGTGCATGTGTGCCTGTGTCCACGTGTGCATGTATGCATGTGTGCATGTGTGCATGTGTCCATGTGTGCATGTGACCACGTGTGCATGTGTGCATGTGTCCATGTGTGCATGTGTCCACGTGTGCATGTGTGCATGTGTCCACGTGTGCATGTCTGCATGTGTGCATGTGTGTCTTTGTGCATGTGTGCATGTGTGCATGTGTGCCTGTGTGCATGTGTCCACGTGTGCATGTCTGCATGTGTGCCTGTGTCCATGTGTGCATGTGTGCCTGTGTCCATGTGTGCATGTGTGCATGTGTCCATGTGTGCATGTGTGCATGTGTGCAGACGTGCATCACTGGTAACAATGTCTGGAGACTGTAAACTGTGTTTCCTGTCTTCCTCCCACAGGTTCTGGTGCTGCTCTGGTGACCTGCAGCAGGGAACCTGAATCTTGTGCCACGGGTACTGGTAATGATGATATTTGTGTAATGGTACAGGAAGGTGTGTCAGGGTCCGCCATTGGTCAGCCAATTGACAGTACACAGCTGTCAACCCCATCATTGCGCACAGTCATCCTGCCAGTACATCCTTTGTCACCATTGTCCCTAGGTGATGGACAGGATACAGTGGGCATAGACCAGGGTAATGTGGCACCTGTGGCACATGCGTCCCCACACAGCAGCCATGGGCAGGGTCCTCCGATGGTACCACACAGACAGATGCCCATGGGTTCTCGTGGGAGCATCCATGGGCATACTGCCTCTGGCCGACATGCCCAAAGAGGTCTGTCAACCTCAGCTATGTTTCAGACTGTCATGCAGGCACAGTCGCGTATGGAAAGGTACACCAGACAGGGTTTGAGGGAGCTGAGAGCATGTCGCACAGCCATGACAGGCAGTATGCGTGACATTGTGGATGCTTTCCGTAATTTCACCGATGTCATAGACAGATGTTGTGGGGACATATTACAGCAGTTCCACAACCAAATGTCCATGAGCCAGGGCAATGGTGGGCGTTTGCGGCATCGACGTGGCCATATGCTGGCAACAGCAGCAGCTGGTAGTCGGCGCAGACGACAACAGGCTCGTGCACACCCCCATAGTGCCAGCAGCAGCCCCAGCAATGCTGGGTCTGTGCTGTCATTGGAACGCCTCAGGAGACCATGTGCATGTGGGTCTGGACAGTCCCAACAGGGACCTGTGTCCAGTCAACACACTCCCGCTTCTGATGACAGTACCCAGTCTGTCTTAGTACTGGATACAGTCTGTAGCACCCCTGCCAGGCACAGGTACTGTGTCTGTGCACACAGCCACTGATCTGTATGACCTGCCAGGTGCAGTCTGTGGCTGTCCACAAACCCCTGTATATGGCAGCCATGAGGTGGAACTGTGTGCATGCATACACACATGCAAAATGTTAACACCTAGGGCAACCACATACACGCACACACTGCACCAACACTGCCTCACCCTGTACTGCTGCCCCTCACCAACACACATACACACACATGTCAATTGGTGGTATCAGTGGCTGACTCAGGCATACCTAATCCACACCCTGTGCATATGATGGCATTGTGCCACCTCCTGCAATCTCCAACATCATTGCGGGAACAGGTAAACACGTTGCTGATGCACAGGGTGACTACATAGAAGTGTATTAGTAGTATCATGTTGGTAACAGTACATTGTGCTGCTATGACTGTGTGTATATCCCAGCATGCCTGCTGCAGTAACTGTATGAATGTCCTGAATTGTTATCTGCACCCATGGTACATACCAAAGTGTAACAGCTGCACATAATTGCATGCCAGTGGTAAGGTTGTCAACAGATAGCCACATACATGGGTAGCACAGGGGGAAAGCTAACGCAAGTAGTGATATGCAATGGTGGACATGTACAGTAATGGTGTCAAGTTGCCCACAACGACTATGCAATGTGGATGTTCGCGCATGTAGATATGTGTGCAGTACCAATGTTATCCAAATCACAAATAACTATGACATAATATCAGTTCTACCATAGGCATCTGTGCTGTGTATTCCGGGGTACATGTTGATAGTGCCTACATATTTGCATTGTTACTTACTGTTATTGTTACCCCTTCTTTGTTGTACAATGCACTACTTCCAGCCCTGTTTACTGTAGCTTTCTTTGCATGCATGTTCACTTGGGATACCCTAGAACCCTGCTTACACCTGCAATGCAGAGTTACAGTGCTTCTGTAGACTCCTAGTGACATGTGCATAGCGTACGATACGTATGTCAACTTTACACATGACAGAACGTCACTGTCTGTCCTGTACGCATGTACGTTGCCTGTGACACATTGCACATGTCTTACCTGGCATTTACCCACGTGTGCAGTCATATATGCCAGAACTATGAAACAGTAGCGGTACACCCACACATACACACCTTCAGTATGTTGTTCCCCATTGGCCCTATGTGTTGGTACTCACCATGGCAATCACACTACTTGGGTAGTATGTGCAAAGGTAACCTGTGAATCACCTCTATGGTCCAGTTGTGGTTTATGTGAGTCATGTGGCAATGTCACAGCTGCCACATGTATGCAGTCAGCCATCACCCTTGGCCAGGAACGTACAACACGTGTGGGATGCCACCACACAGCCAATCTGGGGACTGGGCTCTCTGAACCCAGTAATGCCATACCCTGTCAGGTGGCATGTCATATATACTACATCCTGGACAAACTTCAACCCCAATCCCTGCTGCTACTATTGATAAAACCCCTGAAGATGTTTCTGATAGTTTTAACCAATTCTTTACTGAGACATTTCAAGCCCTAGCTAGCCATCTACCTCCTAGCTCCCCTGGTCCTGAAAGTAGCACCCCTAGAAACCTACTTGCGTTCAGCTGCCAACCAGTCACCACTTCACTTCTCTGTACCTTGATTGAAACAGTGAAACCCACTACACTTTCTGCTGATCAACTCCCTGCCGAGTACCTATCAAAATCAGATGATGCTATTGCTTACCCCGTCTCAAAACTAATCAAATGAACCATGGTAGAATCTAAATTTCCCACCATCTGGAAAATATCCCATGTAATCCCACTTCACAAAGGAGGCAGTTCTACTGAATTCTCCAATTATAGGCCAATAGCTATACTCTCTTCACTTGCAAGGATTATGGAAACTTTATTCATAGACAATTCATGCACCACCTAATCCAAAATCGCCTTATGGCAGACACTCAGCATGGCTTCCGTCCTCATCACAGCACTACTTCAGGCCTCCTAGCCTTTACTAACACCATAAACCATACTTGCAACACTAATTATATATCCTCAGCCCTCTTTTTGGTTCTTTCCAAGGCATACAATATGGTTGAGTACCAACTTGTAATCCACACCCTGCAAACATTCTGTCTAGATACTGGAGCCTTCCAATGGTTTCAATCCTACCTGCATGGTCGACAGCAGGCTGGCCTCTGGCAGAACAAACTCTCTAACCTTCTGCCTAACACCCTCAGAGTACCACAAGGCTCTATACTAGGGCCCTTGCTGTTCTCCATCTTCATTATCGACCTTTATACTGTCATCCCAAAAGTCAGCTGTATCCTATATGCTGAAGACTCTACTCTGATCTGCTCAGCCACATCTCCAGTAGAGTTATGGACAGCTACCCAGACAACCTTTAATACAATAGAAAACTGGCTTTCTGAACATTGTCTGATCCTAAATCCCAAATAAACTAAACTGCTGTTATTTCACCAACATGTAGGTCTACCACTTTCACCTTTACCATAACATCAACTGATGGCACAATAATCTCCCCTGACCCATCTACTAAACTGTTAGATGTCATCATAGACAATAATCTCAAATGTGACCTACATGTTAACCACATTATCAAAGCCATCAATAAAAGACTAGGGTCACTTTACAGAATAAAAGCCTTCCTAACCCCTCCAGCTAAAGGTGCCATAGCTCGCTCACACCTTCTTTCAACTCTTCTGTATGCATCCCCTCTACTCTCAAATATGAACAAGACTGTCCTTAACAAACACTCAATTTGCTACAACCACATTGCCAGGTTTGCCACTGGGCTGCCTTTTAGGACACATCATTGCATCAATCTAAATCAGCTTGGTTGGCTTGCAATACCCAGCCTAATACAGTATAACCAACTGATTATGGCCTATAAAATCCTCTATAATCCGGGCAATACTCCTGCACTTCAAATATTATCACCCCCTATAACAATCCTAGGCTGCTTCGAGCCTCTAACAAACTACTAATTCAGACTAGAAAATTTGATAACACAGCCGGTGATTCTCTCTTTGCAAAACTCTGTAAGTAGATCCTGGAACTCACTCCCAGCTGATATTACCTTACTTTCCACCTTAGGTCAATTTAACACTAGACTCAAACAACATTTGTCACTTAACTGGCTATGTCAATGTATCAAGCCTGGCTAACTCGAATGTGTAAAATCTGTTAACCAGTTTACTGTGTAATTTAATTTAATCCTGACTTGTGCTCAGGACTAACATTAACCTGTGGAACATGTTTAACTTGCTTACCTATGTAATCTCTGTAAATAATCTGTTTGTAATCTGTAATGCTGGTATTATGTAATGCTGTATATGCTTACCCTTGAAGCTTTTCTCCCCGGGCCTCCCCTGGAAATGGACATGCACCCAGCCGGACTATCCCGGTCAACAAATGTAGGATAAATAAATAAATAAATAAAATAAATATATTACAATGACTACAATACAAGTCAGACATTGACATGCACTGACAGCATGCTGAACACACTGGGGCATAAGTGGGGACTCAGAATAGCATCCTGCCTGAGCATCATACACCTCCGCAGCTGGCACACAGGCATATGTTCCGTTGGAACAGAGCACATGCCACACATGGCACACACATCCCCTGTGCCACACACTCACAGCCTGTAGGGCTACACAACACACCTGCTACAGACGTGTAAGGTACCTGTCTTGGGTGCTGCACTGGGGTCCAGCTCAACAGGCTGTATCTGGTGAAGGTCACAGTGATATGCCTCAGGGGCACTATGGTCCACCACAGAACACATGCATACAGGTCAGTCAGAGGCATGGACACATATGACTCACTCATTGACCATGCCAGTATGGCTGCCTGAGACATACCTCCCTGGACTACATGATAGGGAACATAGAATGGATCTCTCAGCATGTGGCACAGGCCAGTATGAGCCTGATCTTGGTTGCCAACATACCCTCACCAGGTATGCTACCACTATATGTGGGAAGGGTGTTGTATGTCTACATTATGCTCAGTCTCCACTGTCATTCATAGGGTATCCGCTGGCTGTCAACATGTGCTTACATGCTAGGGAAGCCACAATGATGTGCAAGGGTCATCTTGCACATGACACCCATGGCCCGATGTATAATGGCAAAGCTCCTTGGTGCACACATACTGCCTTATGCTGCAGGACATGGTTTACATAGCCACTAACAGTGCTGCTACACAACAACAGCAGTGTACACCAGAAGATGCATGCACCAGACACTGTCCTCAGCACGGTGAACTGCAATGTCTGTGCAGTACCATATTCCTGATTCATGGCTCACAGGTGCTACCCATCACTGACAGGTTATGCCCCATACCATGCCTGTCGTCCCCTACACATGTAACACACATGGACAGGGGGGTGGTATCCCAAGGTACCACAGATACACACAGATCCAGGTTGTTGGCACAGCACAAAGCATCAGGGCCTAATCATGTGCAGCTGACAGTGTGTCGGACTGCCATCTGGTTCATAGCCTGGCACACACAACCCTCCCATACACAGGAAGACCACCTATCCTCCATAACAACACTGGCAATATGACAGTCTCAAGAACTGTGTTTATATGGCTGGACTGCATCCAGCCAAACATTGTGCGTGAGCATTACTGTAGCTACAACACACTAGTTGAAGGGTTCACAGCATGTGGTCACTGAATTGCAGTGGAATGACATGTTACCACTACCACAACAGGTGGGAACATGCAGCACCTGTACATCGACTACATGTACACTATATGGCCCAGACCAGATGTGTATCCCCTGCTGTAGGTATTTTACCATATACACCCACACTGTATAGACACATACCACGTGCGGACCCTGCACAGTAAGACACAGTCATATTGTTATACATTGCAAATACCATTTATCCACTCGAGGCATGTGTCAGACATGGTAACTACTGCAGGTCACAGGTATTTATGTGTATGTGTCACACACATACATCATTTGTGCAATGCCATTGCTGGTTTAGGCAATGGCATGCATTGTTATGTACAAAGACCCACGCAAGGTCATACTGTGTGACACAACCACACGTGGCAGTTGTGGGTTACCAAAACATACCTATCTGTACTCTGACAATGGTAATAGACACAGTAGCAGAGCGCACTATTGGCATTACTAGCCAACTAGCCCTGTTTGGCTGTGCTGATAGTGTGGTGACATCCCCTGTGTTTACTGGGGGAATATGCAGCATCTGGTGTATTGTAGTATTTGCCAAAAGGATCTGTTCTCTCACACTTGCATTTACACACACCCTACTACCCCCACGCACACACATGCACACTTGCAGGATTCATTCCCCTACCTAAGTCACAACACATGAGAGAGACGCATTAGCAAAGCGCACTATTCGGATTACTAGATAGTTCCTCTTCTCTGACCGTACTTATAGGGTGCTGACAACACCAGTATTTTGAAAGGGTAATGTGCATCAGGTAGTGTGATCTCCTGATTGCCAAAACTAACATGTTATTCATACAGAAATGCACACACACTCCCCACATCCAAACACACACACATGCCATTTACAGGTTTCAAACTTCTACCTATCTACATTACGACACTCGGGAAAGACGCATTAGCAGACTGCGCTATTTGTATTACTGGGAGGCTTTCCTTCTCCTGCTGTACTTATAGGGTGCTGACATCATCTGTGTTTAGAAAGGGGAATGTGCATCCAGTAGTGTGTTCTCCAAGTTGTCAAAAGGGACATTTCCCTCACACAAAATTGCACACACACTAACCCCCCCATCCAAACACACACACTTGCCGTTTGCAGGATTCAAATCACTACCTAACTATGTTATGACATTTGAGACAGATGCATTAGCAGAGTGCACTATTTGCATTACTGGGAGGCTTCCTTTCTCCTGATGTACTTATAGGGTGCTGACATCATTTGTGGTTAGAAAGGGGAATGTGCATCCTGTAGTGTGTTCTCCCAGATGCCAAAAGGGACATTTCCCTCACACAAAATTGCACACACACTAACCCCCCTCATCCAAACACACACAATCGCCATTTGCAGGATTCAAACCACTACTTAACTATGTTAGGACACTCGAGACGAACGCATTAGCGGAGCATGCTATTCACATTACTGGGAGGTTTCCCTTCTCCTGCTGTACTTATAGGGTGCTGACATCATCAGTGTTTAGAAAAAGGAATGTGCATCCTGTACTGTATTCTCCTAGTTGGCAAAAGGGATACTTCTTTCAAACAGTCTTGAACACACACTAACCCCCCTCCACACACACTGAGCACGTACAGGATTTAAACCCCTACCTAACTATGTTATGACACTCAACGGACGCATTAGCGGAATGCGCTATTCGAATTACTGTGTGGTTTCCCTTCTCCTGCTGTACTTATAGGGTGCTGACATCATCAGTGTTTAGAAAGGGGAATGTGCATCCTGTAGTGTGTATTCCCAGTTGCCAAAAGGGACATTTCCCTCTCACAGCCTTTCACACACACAAACCCCACTCACTCACCCACACACATACACACTGAGCATTTGCAGGATTCGAATCCCTACCTAACTATATTATGACACTTGAGGGAGACGCATTAGCAGAGTGCACTATCTGAATTACTGGGCATCTGTTCTGCACCTGTAGTATTTATAGGGTGCTGACATCTTTATTTCTACAGAGGTATGTAGATGTAGTACTACCTGTCAGGTGGGGGATAGCATATATATGCATTTGCAGCCACCTACGTCAGGGTCAGATATGCACATCGCACTGGCAGGTTATGTTCTATACCATGCTTTGGGACCACAGGACCTGTAACACACAACACAACCAGTCCAGAAGACCACACCCACATCCAGGACACACACTTAGCTTCCCTGGGAACAGTGCCAGGACATGCAGGTGTTCACATACACCATTCCAGTTGTTAACATCAGGTACAGGCATATTGTGTGTGAGAACTACTCAGGCCTCTACCACTTTACCCTACAGCCACTACAATTTGTGGGTCCATGTGCTATGGCAGAACCGCACACCACAGCCACATGGGGGAATACATATTGCACCTGTCCATCTGCAACGTGGGTACTCACTGTTCCACACCAGAGGTAGACCACCATTGTTGATATCTGACCATACCCACCTTTCCCTGGACATCCATATCCCATCTCCACCCCCAGGCAAGGTTGTCACTGCACACAAACTGTATTTAGCACAAGCAGACTCTACACTTGTGTAGACTGGGGTGGACGACTTCAGAGGACCCATGCTGGAGGACTATACTGGCCACTCAGCATAATCCTTGACAATTGCATTCTATGAGCATGTGTACAGTTTGCATTGGTCATGCTATCCCACATATACCCATGACTGCTCCACAACAAGACACCTGTCAGCTGTACACCAGCCATATATGCGCCGTACAACAGACAGAGTGACCTAATACATTGCAAAGCTGTAGCCCACAGAGGGAGGACATCTGTGAACAGTTCCAGCATGGCACTTCATTCACACATACACATTAAAACACAGTGTTGACAGTGGAATCGTCCAGAGAATGCAGATAGGGCTCCCCTCAGTCTGTTATTGACGGACACCTACTGTCAGAGATCCTCACCAACCCTCTCACAGCACACACCGACAACATGGCTGTGGCTTAGCACATTCAATCCCTGGGACCTCCACGGTGCCCCTGCTTGACAAAGGCACAGCTCACTAGCCTCACATGTTGCCTTCTGTGACCTACTTTACAGTGGCACAGTAGCCTACTGTCCTGGGAATGCAGATGCCAAGCACACTCTGGCTGAGCTGTCATTTCCTAGGGCAACAAGCCTAGTATTGATGTCTACACCCATATGTTCAATTGTCGGATGCACAATATTTGTTGTGCTGTTCTACTTTTTGCAGGTCTTTATTGCCATAGCATTCCCTGTTCCTATGACCAACTTGTGTATCTGTGGAAGATGTTTGCATATGACGGTGTTCCACTATATCACTTATTTCTCTGTAGTCATTTACTGTGTGCACTGGGCTGATTGCTGTATTGTGGTTGGTTCCTGGACTGACACGTACAAATACCAGATATGTGTGGCCAACTGCTAAATGGAGATATGTCCTAAGTGTGTGAGCATGCCCAGTTCAGCCTTTCCATGACATGTTGTCTGACATATGCCTCATTTATCAAAGTGTGCGAGCATGCCCAGTGTGAGCTTTCCATATGTTGCACTCTGAAGTCCACCACATTTTTGGGTGTGTGTGAACTTCAACAATATCTCACGTTTATGGTTGTGTGTTGGGTGTCATGTTGTGTACTAACTGGGCAACTGCTTTGTGTCTGCCACAACAGGGATTATACTGTGCCTGCAGGGATTGCATGGGATACTTTGCAGACAGTTCTCAACATACTTTCATAATGACCTAACACTGTAGTACCGTATAGTGTACTGGTTCAGTACTTTCACTGTGGTGGACAGTATCCTGGGCTTTAGTCCTATGACTGCTTGACATCTTCATAGTGAGCACAACAGACTGTGTAGGGGCCAGTTGTGCACATATCACCATGTTGCAATATGTTCAGATATGGACTACCTACACCAGGCTCGTCCAACATTGCTAGTGTATTCCACAACATGGGTGGGCATTGGCAAACACTAGCGATGGTCCCTAGGCCATTTCTGATGCTAGTTACAGGGTGTGTTTGTCCTTCGACACACATTGTAACTGGAGTTTGCCATGACATATGTCATGGTTAGTATACTGTGCCTCCGTCTACCTCTGACATAACAGTGATACCCAGGGTTAGCCTACGATCTCCCATACACTCATCAGGATTCCTCTTGTGGGGTGTCGATATGTGACTCTCTGCCTGACCTGTACCAGGAGTTTACTGAAGAGTGGGGGTTCCTTCTGTGTTATGGATCATTCTGTACAGCTTGTCCTATGTATGTCAGTGCTGGGGTTCAGGTCTCTCATGTGCATAGCTCACTGCCATTCAGATTGTACAAGGTGCAACATGTTCATTCATTCCAGGTTGGACATGGCTTCATACATCAGGCACAGCTTTCCTGTAGCTGGGAAGTATGGCGGTGTGTGGGGCTGCAGTTTGTTTACTCAGGCAACACATGGCATCTGTTCATGCTCTTTGCTACCCTGGTGGGGTACTGTTGTGGACTTTACAGTTGATGGAGGTGTCTGCTGCGGTATATCCCACAGGGGCTATTGTTGTCAGTTGTGACACTGATGGAGGATGACTGTTGAGCCACAGTGAGTTCCCCTTATCTACATCTGCCAACCTTCATGTTTGGGTGAGTATATGGTACATGTTTCTGCAAACACTACAGCCACATGTTTGTCCAGTGCAGGATATCTATCACCTTTTGTACCCAGGTCTCAGATTACATGTTAGGTACCTCATGGGTTAACACCTGTGTGGTAATTTGTGGGCACTTACTGTATATCCACGGTGGTTGTCTATACACAGTTCTGCAATTAGCTTGCTGACATGGCTATGGCTACAGTTGTCTGGTTTTAGGTGGCCCTTATGTGGGTTGCTTGTGTCAGCTGGGGGTCGGATATGGTGGGCTGTTTGTACTCCTCTGCATACATGTTCATTCACAGTCCTTCCATGTTGGCCTATACCTATGGGACATATATACAGAATGGGGGTGGGGGGGCCAAGACCAGGCCTTGTGGGATGCCACTCATATCCGCTTTGTAGTCTGACATGGATGCGGCATGTCTGACCATGTCAGTTCTGTCCTTGGTCTGGTTTGCAACCCCTCTACTGACATAGGGGTATATATTTAAGCTGGTGAACATATCCATACTGGACTCGTACGGTATTGTCTAGAAGCATGTGCACGGTCCAGCTACTCTGTGTGGACCACATTGCCCTCATCAATGACCTTAATGACTGCTTCAAATGGGTCAGACATGTTTAGGGGCAGGTTCTGCAGTTATGACAGCCACACTGTGTAGGGTCCAGTATCAGTAGGTCCACAATAGCCTTCTGTCTGCGGTACATACTGATCCTTTCCGTAGCTGTGCAGAACAAGCTTGTCAGGATCCTGGGGTGGTAGTTTGGAGTATCCATTCAGGCAACACCTGTGTTGTGATGGACCACTGTTGTTGTACACTGCTCTATCGGTACATATCCTGTGGTAAGGCTGACATTGGGCAGTAGTGTGATTTGGCATTCCATTATTCTTGGAGTCCATGTTGGCCTCAGCACAGGACACCATCACATATCTTTGCTGCTGTGTGTTCTGCTTTGCAGATGATGGCTGTTACCTCAGCATCTACAATGTCAGGGGACCATCAGTCTGCTGGGATAGGTATTCTGCACTTGTGGGGGGGGTGGTTTGCACTGCACCTGACAGGTTGTATGTTAGCAATATGTGTGTGTGTTTCGTATGTTGTTTGTAATATCTGTGTGATTCGGGGCATATCTGTGGATGCCCAACATGGTTCCTACCATCAGTTGGGTAACCCTTGTGATTATCCTTAGTGTCCTGTACGTTTTGTATCTTCATAGGTTCATGGGTTCATACTAGGCTATACACCCTAGGCCATTAGTAAGCCTAGCCAGAGTGTGTGTGTCTTTCACCACCCCTTGTTATGTTCAATCATGGCCATTTATGAAGTTCTTCACTGTGCCTCTGTCTGGTTGTGACACAGTGAGGACCCCCAGTATACATGTACGGTCATCCATCCACTTGGCAATATTTGTGTTGAGGGGTGTCAGTGAGGGGCTCTGCCTACCATGGATTGGGATCCTGTTTCTGGGTGTGGGGAGACTCTGGGTTATGTATCTGTCCCTCCAGCACATCTTATTTCATTATGTGATGAGGCTGACATCTGTGACTCTCGCAGCTCCAATGGCTTTGATTTCCTGTGGTGGAGCATGTCCATTACTCCTGTTTTGGACATGGCCTTGTACAACAGGCATACAATGCCTCTGTGTAGGCAGTGTGTGACTGCAGTCAGCTGGGGTGTCTACAGCCAGGCAGCATATGACATATATTTCACACCCTTCATCCTGTTGGTGGGGTAGCTATGAGGTCTTCTGAACCACTGCAGGTGTCACGTATGGTGCATCCCATATGAGTCATTGTACTAGATTATGGGTCTGATAAGGGAATAGTACAGCGGCACAGTGACCTCTGTTGATGATGATGTGAATCCTTTCATGATACGGTGTCCAATATCAACAATCTTCATAGCCACATTGGCAATGTGGGTGTCACATGACAGATTAATGTCGACCTGTGTCCCTAGGTCCCTGATTACTCCTTGCATACATAATGGTTTGACACCTATGTGGTAATTTGTGTGTACCTTGTCTGGTATTTGGTGGGACATTCATACTGTCCAGTGTCTTCGGATGTCTGGGTGGAGTTCTTGTGTGTGAGAGTGTGGTCGCATGCTACAGACTGTACAGCAGTTTTGACTACAGTTATGTGCACATGGGTGGTCTCCGCTGCTTTGTGCATTGTCAGTTACCTGGCAATATGGGTATCTGTGCTGCATATGGATACTCCCCCTCCTTTGATGTTTTGGTGCAGGTGTTGGGGCCATAACACATGATATGTGGTATAACCTAGTAGTGCTGGTGTGCTATCACTAGGCTTGCAGCATGCTTCTGTCACTGCACAGACATCGATGTTCTCCATAATGGGAAGTGCCTCAGGGGCATGCATATTGCAGTTTACACATCTGGCATTGGTCAGCATTACCCTTATGTTTCCTACCACTTATGTTTTCTAGGGTGGTGGGTAGTCTTTTTGGCCTTGCCTACATACGGCTTTATGGAGGCGGCAAAGGCCTTATCCAGTATCCAGACGCACATGGGTAACAGCTGTAAGCCATCCCTGGAACAGCAGCATGGCTTGTCATGCTTGACATCTCAAGCAGACAGACATTAGACCCTCTTGGGCTGACAGCTGTAACTGTGCCAGCTGTTAAACATGAGCATTCTGTGTTTGTACTGTGGCATCGTTCTTGGTGAGGGTTGGATGCTGCACACAGCCAGTGTCATACCGCCCTGGGGTACATACTCAGAGAGACCATCCATGTCTCTTTTCATGTTGACCAGGGAGGTACATCTGAGGTAATTCACACCAGCATGGACATTGAGTGCATCATATTTCTGCTTGCTTTGGGGTGACCTGCATACTTGTGTTATGTGGCATTTTGTGGCAGTCTACAGTCAGCTTACTCTACCCTTTCCCTTGTTCAGTCTGGTGAGTGAGACAGCAGTGTGTCTGCCTATACAGACACCTATTATGACTGTATCAGGCATGTTGTTTCTCCTTCTGGCCTGTGACTGTTTGGCACACCAGCTTTGCATACTATTCGTTGCATGTGCTATGTTTGAAGGTTGTGGTTGCTTGTGATCTGCTTTGGAGGCTTCTGTTGGTGTGGTGTGTTTGTAATGAAGGCCTCCGGGAATATTTGTCTGTGTTTATATGTTTGGTTTACAGTTGTGGTAGGTCTATGTGGGACTGGGTTTGTGGTGTATGTGGTTACCTTCTCCTCCTGACTAGTTTTGACAGTACTGAGTTGGTGGAGCTCAACCTCTGGTTTGGATACATGGATGCATCTATCACATATATTTGTATTTATTAGGGGGTGTTGTGATTGTTTGTGTACTTGGGACTGGTGTCACATTGCCTCTGGATTCACAGATTCTACTTGTTGTGGCTGGACTTAGTGGATTGTATGTGTGGACATATGTTATTGCCATACTACTGGTCAGTGATTACTTCCCTTTTTATGTTTGCTCTATCATGTGGTAGCTTCCTCATTCTCTTGCATGGTTTGGTAATGGCTGGAGTCCAGCATGCCAGATGCCTGCATGTATGGCATTGTGTGTTGTTGTTATTTGTGATTGCATACTCCAAGCATTCCTGGCTGTGTTCATGGAATGCCTGTATAACATGTTCTGTGGTGTGTCCCATATTCTGCACTTGCACAGGGCCTTTTGTGGATTCAACATCGGTTTTGAGGGCTGCAACCTATGCTTTACACATGTTTTTCACTGTGGTATTCTGGCCAGGGACTGGGGTTAGGATGTGTATATCCAGTGTGATTACTCTATGGTCTGGTCTTACCAGTGAGGGGTACACTTCTCATCTTGCCATCCAGTACACATGTTGCTGATTATCACATCCAGTATGCTTACCCCTCTTGTGGGAGTGGTACATTGTTCCTGGGCATTTTGGTTTATGGAATCTGGGTAATTTTCTCCTACTGTGTTGGTGCTAGTATAATGCTCCCGGTGTATGTCTGGGTATTTTCAGTAAGTAATATAATGTGGTTTGGAGGGCTTGATATATTCATGTATTCCGACATAGGCCAGGTGCAGTTCCTGGTATTAGGACAGTAGACTGCAGCAAGCTATATACTGGGAGGCGGTTTTAGCCATTGTTATTTGACCATGGCTAATCTATGCTGCTTCTTGTTGTGGTACCAACATGGGGTTGTGGTTATCCTTGCCATTTCTTGCTAGTCACCCTCCTTTTGTCGCTTGTTCCATGTTTTGTGGCTGTACAGCACAGCATGAGGTGTGACCTGGTAGTGTTAGGGTGCTGATGTGAGCCTTGACCCAGTTCTCTATTACAGGACTGGTATCTACATTCTCCATACTGTGTGCATTTACTCTGCACACATCTTGCTGTTTATACATCTGTCATTGGGTAGCATTACATCTAGGTTCCTATCCCTTGTAGAACCTATGAAGGTGTGTTTGTGTTTTGAGACTTACCTATTCAGGGCATGCTGTGGGTACTGACAGCCTTTGCCAGTATCCATGGGGCATGGCATGATAGGTGCACGCCACCCCTAGCAGGTGGTGCATCATGTCATGCTCCGCATGTCTTCCCAGCCTGAAACACATTGGCTCCCCTTTGACTAACTGCATTACTTCAGCCAGTTATTGCACTTGATCATCCCATCGTCATTTTGTGGCTTCATGCTTGGTGAGGGTGGATGTTAGTCAGGGTGCTCAGGTGTGCATATAGTACATGGTGTTACATTACTTAACACATGGCATTCATGCCTCAGGTGGTGCTTCAGGGCTGCCTCTGTCGGATGCGCATATTACACTTCCCTGTACATGTTTGTGAGCAGGTCATGTCATTTTAGGCATCCATGTTATTATTTGAGTGAGTCAGAGGGGGTATCATTCCCAGGGTTCCTACTGTGCCAGTGTATGTGCTATGCGTTGCCTCTTTGCCAAGGCCAGGGCATACTGGGCACGCCTCCTTCTGCCTACTCGGGCAGGCTCAGGTTGTTCCTCCTCCGAGTCACGCTCTGCCTGTGATGGCCTTGGAAATAGTGGGGGGCGGTTTGGCCCGGCCCTATGCTGGTCCTGCTGCAGCTGTTTTTGCAAGATCATATTATGTAGCATAGCACATACCATGACAATTTGGGTACATGTAGTTGGTGTGTACTGCAAGGCTCCACCAAATGTGTCCAGACACCGGAACCGTGACTTGAGCAACCCAAACACACTCTCTATTACATTACGTGTTTGTGCGTGTGCCTCATTATGGCGTTCCTGTTCAGGTGTGTGTGCATTTCTGATGGGTGTCATCAGCCACGGCTCCAGTGCATAACCTGCATCCCCCACTAGGTGTCCGTGTGGGATGTCCCCATTGGCAAATGTCTGGTACAGCTGCGTCAAATGCCAGATGTGGGAATCGTGGTAACTCCCAGGGCAGCCAGCAAGCACATTCATTATTATGCCCTGGGCATCACACACGACCTGGCAGTTGATGGAGGGGAAGCCCTTGCAGTTAATGTAGGCCCTACCCCGCTCACTGCCTGGTGCTTTGATGCGTATGTGCGTGCAGTCTATTGCACCCACTACCTCAGGGTATTTCGCTATTTGCTGGAAGAGACGCATATTGCTGGCCAATACCTCATGGGCATTGGGGAAATATACATGATCACTGACATGTGCTGACATGGCATAAAGGAACTGGTGCAGTACCCTGGAGGCTGATGCCTGTGATATCCCCATCATATCGCCAGTTGGTCTCTGGAAGGTACCTGTTGCTAGTATTCTTAGGCCAACACATACCTTGCTTTCCACTGGGATGGATTCCCCACTGTTGGTTCTGTGTGTGAGGCATGGCCTGCACAGCTCTACAATTTGCTGCAGGAGCTCTCTGTCCACTCTATAGCGCTCTACTGTCTCCAGCTCATGTAACCCGTGGTAGGTGACCCTGGGCCTGTACACTCTTCTCCGTCTCCTCACGGTGGGTTGTCTGGCACCATCTGCATTGTCACCACCCTCAGCAAGTCGCCTATGTCTCATTATGACAACTATGCCAGCCCCTAACATTTCTGCTCTGAGTTCAGCTTTTTCAGTTTTCACTTCTATTAGCTTACTCCTGTCTTGCAGTGTCTGTTACGGGAAACATCCTGCACTACTGTTTGCAGAGTTTTAAGTGCTGGGCTGGGCTACTATTCTGCCTGTGTAATTGCCTGTTTCTAATTGTTTTCACCTGCTAGCTTCAGCAGTTATCCCTGCTAGCTTCCTAGTAATTCTGTTGCTTAATTTTTCCTCTCTGTTTCCTCAGGGGGAGCAACGTGCATACTATCAGAAACACGCTCACAGTGGCTTACATGCGCGCACACGTGCTTACATGGTTCAGAATCTACTTATTCAGGTTAAAACGCATGTACACCCACGCAAACACTGTTATACGTCTGCCAACAGCCTCCAACATACTCAGCCTGCCCTACACGAGCGCACACCAGCGCAAACAGTGTTAAACATCTCCCAACATGCTCCCACATGCTCATACTGCCTTACACGTGCGCACACTGTCCTACTTGTGCTTCATGGCACGCACACGTGTGCATGCACACCCAGCAAGAAACTTTGATGTAAGTAACAGTGTACACCTTCCATTTCTTGACTTTCCCTGACTTATCTAGAGGCACACCTCTTTCCATGATCTGTGTCTGTCATCTGTCATGTTTCACTGGCCTCCAATGAACTGAATTTCTTTCTACCATTCCCCCCTGTGATGTCACCTATCTCCTACTCTATTCCTCCCCCTTATGTATCTCTTACACTACTCAGACTGTGCTCATTTGCTATGTGACTGTGAGATTCAGTATCCTAACCCTCATTTACATGAGATTGCCTTCTAATGCTTAGTTACATGTCTCGGACTCAGCTTCTCCCCTTAGCAACCACTACACAGTGGCCATGTTGTTTTTGGTCTGCTGGTCCCTGCTTTGTCATTCCATGTATTGAATGAAACCCACATTTGTGGGTTTATAACCTTCTTTTTTATGTTTTTATACAGCGCAGCCTGTTTGCGTGGGGCTGCGCTGGGTTTAAACATTGGCGATCACAGAAAAAAAATTATATTTTTAATATTTTTGCATTGGGTTATATTGCCAATGGCCACATATTTGGCCATTGGCATGCTGCCTGAGTCATATGCACCCTTTTTTTGGAGCTGACATGGCTCCGTTGTGGAATTTGCAGAGACGTACTCAGTTGTCAACTGAGTACATTTCTGCAGCTAAAACGTCTCTTACATGGACTGGTTTCTGCTTCGTGGATTGCTAATATACCTCATTTGCATACCTTTCGGCTGCAAGTGAGGTATTTAGCATGTCCACGCCCAGTCCGTGTAAGAGACGTTTTAGCTGGTCTCTTACACGGAGTTTAGGGCTGTTCTTGGATCGCGAGGCTTGCATGGAGTGTTGCACGTCTCTTACACTTCATGCAAGCCTTCGTGAATCCTGCCATATATGTATTCAAATGTCAAAAACAATGTTAATTGGTTTGTTATGGGATTAATTGCATGCAATTAATGTAATCGGCAACCTTATTTAAGGTATGAATTGTTGGTTGGCTTGTACTCAGGAAGTTGCAGATGAAAACGTACTGTTTGATTCTCCAGCATTAAGTTTTATTTTGGTTTGCTGTGTTTAATACATTTTTTCGGGTCGACTGCTGTCCAGTGTTCTCATTTTGGTTTTGAGTATTCATTTGGGCACTTTTCCTTTTCTGTCTTATGGTAAATAGTTGCAAAATTATAAAAAATAACTTTTTTTGGCCAATTTTGGCTGTTTAAGCGTAGGGCAGCAGTGCCCAAATGGGATCGGCCAGAAAATAAGAAAAAAAATTGGAAATAAGCTTTTAAACCCAAATCAGCATTTTGCATGCATATATATATATATATATATATATATATATATATATATATATATATATATATATATATATATATATATACACACATATACATATATATATATATATATATATATATATATATTATATATATATTATATATGTATATATATATATATATATATATATATATATATATATATATATATTTATATATGTATAAATATATACACACACACACACACACACACACACACACACAAACACACATATATAATATGTATGTATATACTATATATATATATATATATATATATATATATATATATATATATATATATACACGTATACATATATATTTATATATATATATGCGTGTGTATGTACATGTATACATATATATATATATATATATATATATATATATATATATATATAGATAGATAGATATCCATATCCTTATGTGTAAACATGAGCATTGTATATACCATCCCAAATGTGTCCCACCATATTTATCTGATATGTGTATATTTAGATATAACAACATGACTGATTCAACTCTATTTTCACTTACAAGTACTACACAGTTGTAGTAGTCAAAGCAGTTGTTCACTACTATTCAGTATGTGTACTGAAAGATATAATTGAAAAAACAACAAACAGCTTCACAGCTCTGATGTCTTCTTGGTTAACTGCTGTGACTATAGTGTACAGGGTCCTGGGTTCAAGTCCTGCAACGGTTGTTTTTTTTTTTTTTTTTGCTAGGCAGAACAAGGACTGTTGGATATAGAATGGGTAAGGCAGTTTTGAGCAGCTTTAAGAGGGTTTGCATTTGTTTGTACAATGGTAAGCGGTCAGTTAAAAGAAAAGGCAATTGCACATTGTAGGCTTCACTTACTAGTGCACAAATGTGCTTAGAATTTATATTTAAGCAATGCTTACACCTTTTAAGCATAGCTCAACACTGGTAACCAGTGTTCACATCCCAGTCCAATGAAATAGCAGGGTAATGACATATTTAATAAGTGTATTTAATTCCATGTACATAACATGCTTCTATGTGGTTTCATTACAATAGCAAGGGGTGTGAGTATACTGTATGGGACACCTGAGTATATATGACTAGTACAGCAATCTTTTCTCTTTGTATGTATTTCATACTTGAGTAATATCCCAGGTTATATGCAGTCATACCTGCATGTATTGTATCATTACATTACTACTGTTAACAGTGCTTTCCCAAGTAAGAGTAGATTGCAGATTGTAGTACTGGAACTGTACACCCTTGCAATCAAAGCTGGACTCTGAGTACTGACTATCATGTTCTTGGTGTGTGAGCTGTATGTTATTAAGTATTTGCTACTGAATAGTGATCTGATATGTGGATATTAACTGTAGACTACTATGTGTAAATGACATGTCATTGAGAGCTGCTGTCACGTAGTAATAGCATACATATCGGTGTCAGATGTCTATCTGTCAAAACGTTCATCCTAATGCATAACCTGTTGGCTAGCTGATTTCTGTCTGTCCTCTGTACAGATGTGCAGATGTGAGGTATCTATCTTGGCTGCTTACAGGCAATCTATGCTTGACTGACAGTGACATGTCTGCCCAGCTGTGTTTTGAATGCCACAGCTAGGAAACCCCAACCTGTATGCACCACGTGCCATGCATCACTCAAGTAACATCAGTGGATAGATGGTTTGCTGACAAATGTCAGGTGGCATGATACCAGTATACCCACATCTCCTACTCTTCTCATCTCTCCATGGACATTAGTCTGGTACACACCTAGAAACACCTGCACCTATGGACCTCAGTACTGACAAATGTGTCATTCTGCATTACTGAGAATAACAGTGTATGTGTGTTTGTAAACTTGTAGTGGATAATACCCTGAGGGCCTTCTCATCAACTACACCTCCCATTGCCATAGTTAGAAATGGCTGGGGCTGAAATTGACATTAAATGTACCTTGTTACACTCTTCATCCTATGGGCTACCTGGAGATTGCAGTACCAGCATAACACGGTTGTACAAATGGATAGATAGTCACGGGTTACCCTCTGAGTTCTGGCAAGTGTGTGCATATGCGCGAGTGTGTATATTTGTAGGATATGGCATCCTGAGGCCACATTCTCCAATCAACCATACAGGTAACTGATTACACTTTCCAGCCCAATGATGCATGTTTTGCGGTCAAATTCTCTGTAACAGAATGGACTCACTGACAAGTTAGTTAGCACTGAAAAACCCAGGTCTCTCAGATGTGTATATGACTATGTATTTGTCAATGTGTATATGACAGTATGTCATAATATATATTGTTCATTAACATCAGGTATATCCCCCATTACCATCCTGTACAAGGCCTGGTGATGTTCTTCACTTAAGAAGAAACTCAAGACACACCTCATCCTAAAAGCTGTGTGGTGTGTGCAATTAAGTCCAAACACATTAGTAACAATAAGTACCTAGGTAGGGGTTCTACTCTCAGTGTTGCCAAGTAAGTGTGTGTGTATGTGAAGGGATCTACTTCAGTTTGCAGAAAATGCATGTCCCAGGAGATCATTTGTCTGAGAACTGACTGGCAAAAGCTAACATTTCAAAGGAATCATCTTGTGGAAATTCATTCCATCAAAACTAGTAGTAGATGTGTAAATGCCCTCTTCCCCACTGTACAGCAATACCAGAGTTGGCGTATATATATATATATATATATATATATATATATATATATATATATATATATATATATATATATATATATACATAGTTGGGTGTGGATATTGCGGACAGGCACCTTCATTGGGGTTATTGTTGTGTGTATCTCCCCTCTCAGTCTGCTGTAATACTGTACAGTTTATGTTAACAGCTTAAGTAATGCTGTGCCATCCAGATCAGCACACCTATGTTTACCAAATCCAGGATTGCACTACATTGGTGAAGAAGACATATACTTGCCAATACCATTGCCCATGACATTAAACTGGCAGACTGATTATTTACTGATGTGATGTTTTGCCTATTTGTCTTGGTGGAATTACATAGGGCAAAATGAGTTCACTGCAAAATTAAGTACATCCATGTGTACAGAATTCTCTGTGTATTGCATCAACACCAAAGCCTCTGTGTGTTTGTGTTATTCACAAACATTTGGTGTGTACCACCCAGTACACTTACCATTGTCCACTGTAGAAGAGCTGCTGACATCAGCCACCATGTACTCACCTGTATACACCCCTCAGACCTATCAGCCATGTACCACATGCAGTAACTGTTATACAGACCTGTTACTTGTGTTCAGCTGTACCCAGGATATGACACAGTCAATGTGTCACCACAGCACCATACCCATTTTAGGAAATAACAGCAGACCAACATCCTGCTGACAAAAGGACACCTACAACACAAACTGAATACATTATGGAGACCACAATCAGTCAGTGTTAATAACAGCTATAATGCATTATGGCTGGAGAGCTGCACACCCTGACATGTAAGGATTAAACATTTCATATGAAAACATGTTAAACAGCATTACATTGCTAAACCTTAGTACATTCACCCTGTGTATCACAACCATATTAGCATGTCCCTGCATTGATAATATGGATGACAGGCATGTGGCACAGGTATTATATGCACAGGGTGTTTTGTGGGTTTGCCAGAGACCTAGGCTGAGCCATTTGGTTGACATCATGTGTAGGTGTTAGGGGGTTCTTTATTAACTGGGCTGTGCAGATGTGGTGTGTGAAGGTGTGGAGGTGCCCTAGCTTTGTTGTTGTTGTTGTGTGTGTGTGTGTGTGTGTGTGTGTATGCACACAGTTCTGCCATGTGGCTGCCCTATACATGGGGTTGTTGGACAGCTGCAGACCGTACATGGCAGGGTATACACTTCACTGTGTCCAGCCATAGACATGAGAGCTGTGACTGCCAGGGGTTCCATGGGCACTATTAGGTAGAAGTCTAGATATAGTACTCTCTGCTGATGATGACAAATGTCCGCTTGATCTGCATCCCTGTTGGGACTGGCTAGGAACACGTGCAAGTGGCCTGCTGTGTTGTGGTGTAGACAGCACCCCCCTGCAGTGCTGTTGCTGGTACAGCCACTACGGGAGTTGTATGTCCACATACCTCCAACTGTTGGTGTTGCTGACATACAGCTACGTGGCTGTCACCCTACTCCCACCATATGCACTAACACAGACACCAGACAGTCGAGGATTCCCACCATCTCACCCATCCATCTATCCAGGACCTCTGCAAAATAATGGTGGGCACCTGCAAGATCACAGATGTTGTCAAGTACAGCAGAATTGGTAACCCTCTGGATCCTCAGACTATGTCTGGTGTAACGTTCTATACATGACTGTGCCTCCATGACGGCCCAAGACATGCATCTGCTGACACCTGCTGTGGCACTTCTACCAGAAGCATGATGGCCAACAGCCCTCCTACGAGCACCCCCTGTACATCTGTACATCTGCCTGTGTTGTACCTCACCGGTCATCCAGCTATGGCTGCTGTGTACAGACACACTTGCCGTAGTCCCCACACTTTCCTGTCCTATGTCAACACCCGCCAACTGTCCCTCATCTATGGTCAATGGTGATGGGGTATGTATAGGCATTGTGACTGTGTGTGGGAATGGGGTGGATAAAAGTGGGATGTAAACTGATGGCACAACTTCAGTCCTGTCAACCCTGCCTGTGCCTCACCATACCTATCATCATTGTCAGAGTCTGTATGGACACTAACATCAGTTTGCCTGCAGGAGGGACCCTGACCCACCTCGCCACCTGTGAGAGGAAAACAAAAAAACATAATTTCAGACCTGTACATCATTGCTTACCTCTACACACACACACACACACACACACACACACACACACACACACACACACACACACTTACAGGTGAGGTGGCACAAAGATATTACATAGACCTCTCATTACCCAAGATTCAACATACATGACATATGGCACTCAACAGCATGCACTGCATCTATACTCAATCATCTTTACCAAAATTATACAGCTCTGTGATGTATGAGTTGTGTTAGTAGGTGATACCCCTTCCCCTGGAACACACTGCACCCATGTACACAGTATTGCTGTGCACCTGTTCAGCACCTTGGTATGTACTGTGCACCATACCTCACGAGTGTACACACCCTTGCTGAATGTGTATATGTGTGGCAGTTATATTTGTTCTGTTGCTCACAGCCCCTATGTGTTTGTCTGCCACATACTTGGGATGATATGATGACAGATGTCAATAGTGAATGCCTGACCTCTGATTTGCAGATCTCATCAGCAGCAGTGCATGTATGAGCAATAAAATCTGATTACACTGACAACATTCACACCTTGCTGTGGCTATGAATGGTGTACACACCATTGTTGACATGCCAGCCTCTTCCATGATATGCAATGGGGCCGCAATACTGCATACGTTAACATTACACACACCTGATATGTGACATATGACCTGTGCAATAAATACAGTTTGTTTGTGTCTTTCAGCTTTTCCCGGTTAGGGGTCACCACAGCGGAACCCCGGCCCGCTAATGATTGGCAGTAGAGTTTTACATGCTGGCTTGCTGGGCCTAACGCACAACCTTCCATGAAGGAACGCCCGTTCACGCATGTCGCCACACAGAAGACACTCTAACTGAGGATCGAACAGGCAACGTCTAACAGTGAGGCGACAACGCTACTGCAGCACCACCACTGCAGTTCAATAAATGCAGTATCAAACAAATATGTTAGTGGTGCAGAGGCTGACTGAGATGCATAGAATATGTGGGTTGCATACGTGTGCACACCCTTAACACAGTGGTTTGTTGCAGCACCTGTTATGTGAACTACAGCAGTAACTATTCATGGAAGGGGTATACTATCATGACCCATCTTAACTTGCCATTATTTGGTCACTCAGCCCTACAAATGTCCCCCAACCCTTCCAGATTGCAAGGTCAGCTCATGTGCACAGCCCTTGGAGGTCACACAGTGCCTTCACTATTGCTGTAGAGTCAGGGTTATGTCTGACACAATTCATGACCTTGACTGTGTTCAGATACAGCCATTCTTAGCAAGCTTTGGATGTATGCTTCAGTTCACTGTTGTGTTTCAGGATGACACCCCTCCCCATCCTCAGCCTTATTGCAGATTCTTGAAAACTATGGGCCACACATGAGAGTCATTTGACAGTGTTCCAAATTCAGAATGCCATGTCTACCGGCCTAGTTCCTGCTAATGAACAGCAAACCTAAAGGGGTACACTGGCACTAGCACGGTAAAGGTGGGGGTGGTGGACCTGAGGTGGAGTGAGGGGTTGCTCGTGCACCACATGTATCTTTATTAACACTGTCTGTAGGTTTCAGCCTTTGTCTCAGTACACCATTACATATTGCAACACATGCCTTTGGGGGACTTGATGTTATGCATATGCTACCTGTAGAGAGCTCTGCATGATGTTTCCTGTGGAAGAACTCTTCCATCTTATTACCCTAATGCATAAGCCACACTTATGCTGATTCCAGGCAATTGTCAACACAGGTACTGCAGAGGCAGTACTTGTTAGACATTCTGCAAGTCCCTCAGTGTTGCCGCATGTTTTTGGGCAGTCTCTATGACCAGTTTGCAACATGTGTTGTCATCTGTCTTGGATGGGCATCTGTTGATTTTCTACATTAATGTTGTCCCATACTTCATAGCCACATACATGACTGTCTTCAGTGTTTGCCATGGTATATGCAATGGTGACATAAGGCTGCTTATCCCACTCCTGGGTGCTGCCTTTCAGATATGGGATCCATTCCATGTTTTGTAAAATGTGTGCAAGGCACAGTTGCCTCTGTTGCAGGTGAGTGGGCAAATGTCATGGACATATTTCTTGGACATCAGACCATTACTTGGTGTGACATCAAGGCCCTGTACTTGATGGGAAGTGTGTACTCAAGAAGAGTAAATGTTGTCAATACCTCAAAAGCTGCTTCTACAATATGTTATATTGAGTGTGTGCACACATATGCTTCCAGTGTTTGCTAAGGTATGCATTCCCCATATTTGTTGTCCTAACATAGGATTCAATATTACACATTCATTGCACATGTTATGATCACATTATAGATTGTAAAAGGTGTGGAATGTGGTATTGTGATTTACCATTGTTTAGATCAGGAACAGTTGCCATTGAATAGTGGTGTATACACTGTTGTTGCCACTGCATAAGGTTAATGTTTCAGACATGTCCCTACTGTAGGCCATATGTCCCACCATTATGTTCATCTCTCTCCACACATCTTACACTGACAGGTTGTTAGGTATACTGCAGGACTCTTACATACCTGTCAGATATGCCACCATGGTGAACATTGTGATGCAGTGCAGTTAACAGCAACAATAAGGAAACATGTACAGCATGCATTATGGGTAGGTGTGTTAAATGTGTGCATGGAAATACCATGGCCATAACATGGCCAGTGTATTGGCAAACTTGAACAAAACAACTCCATACTCATGAGCTACAGGCTGCTGCCCAGAGGGACCTACATAGTTGTGTGAGAGATGTAATGTCAGTAGCCACACCTGTGGCATTGGTACAGGGTGGGAGCAACATTTCAGTACATCAACAGTACAAACCCACAATACTAGTGATTATGCACATCTGTTCATTACTACACTGCAGCAACAGGCTATGTTATCTGACATGTCCAAGACACTTTACAGATGAAGATGGATAAGCAGCAGTAGTCTACTAATGTGCCCTGGGGCCTTACCTGCATACTCCTCATTCATTGTGTGGGAGGCACCCACCTCCACTATGCTATCCTCAGGTTCCTGGCTTGGCTGACTGGCAGGTGCCCCAAGGCTGGTGAAGAGCTCCTCAACATGTGTCAGTGGGGGCTGGATGATATGATCCTCACCTGTGGCTAGCTGGTCCCTCCTAACTCCATCAGCACACTGACGGGTGTGGCAGATGAGATCAGTGCAACATTGTCGCACCTGGTCATAACTGCGGTTATGCAGGCCATCATTTACCCTGTGGATGAGTTCATTCCACAGGGTCATCTTCTCCTGCAGATCATGGGCCCTGGGTCCAAAGAGTGTTCCGTGGTGTAGAACAAGGAAGTTTATGATAACATCATTCTCCTGTTGTGTATACGCAGGGAGATGTTTATGGGACATTGTACCTGGCAGACATAAACAGGAAAAAAGGTCAGACGACCTAACACTGCAAGGATATAATAGTTGTTAATTGACATCTCTCTCTCCACCCCACCATATCTGCACCAATAATCTAAACACACAAATCAGTGGGTATGTTTACACCAAACCTACTGTTGGGATATATATCCTATTGTTCAACAAATATTGAAATGTGTTTCTATTCGTGTTCTGTGTTGAAACACTATCATTGGTGGCCTGTTGCTCTCAATGTAACCTGCATGCCATTGTAATTGTTACTGTGGTTCCATATATGCATGTGTTCTGTTTACTATGCAGTTGTTTCAAATCTGGTGTTTTGGGTTAATGGGAATATCTATGCATGCTGTTATAACTAATCCTGGAATGTGTTGACTTTACTAACCCACATATGTTCTAAAACTACAACACAATAGCATGTTTGAGAAGGCCGTTCCCAGCAGACCCACATTTCCCACCTCATCTGGCCATGGCACCAGGCCCCAGAACATCTGAGACCTCCTCATCTGCTGATCCTGCACTACCTTCAGGTGGAACAACCCCAGGGATGGAGATCTTCCCTCCCAGTAGTGGGCACAGCCAGGATCCTGTCACCTGAAGTCAGGTCCATTGTCTGGTGTGTAGGGAGCTCTGAAGGGAGTTTGGAGATCTACTATGCAACTTGAGAGACACATGGCACATTTAGAGAGTCAGCCTGCCCCTCCTGCTTGGCCCCCAGCATAGCCACATTCAGGTTCGTGAAGGCGTAGTGGTGTCTGCCCATGGGTGGGGACCTCAGTCCCACTGTTTCCATTTGAGGGTTCATGGGCTTCCGATTTCCAAACACCCCTTCCTATCCAAGGTGTTCAACCCCCACATATGTCATATCCCACCTCTGTATGCATATGTATATGTATATGTATATGTATATATATGTAAATATATATATATATATATATATATATATGTGTGTGTGTGTGTGTGTGTGTGTGTGTGTGTGTGTGTGTGTGTGTGTGTGTGTGTGTGTGTGTGTGTGTGTGTGTTTGTATATATGTAGACATATATGTCTATATAAATATATATATATATATATATATATATATATATATATATATATATATATATATATATATATATATATATATATATATATATATCTAAGGGGGTGCATTCAGACATTGGATCCACACTCTGAACCTTCTTCCTCCACAGCTGAATTGCTGAATTGTTCTGCCTTGCTACAAAACAGATTATCACATGAGGACAAAGCCTAACATTAAGGGGGGGGGGGGTTAGGGGGTTATATAGGGACATATCATAGATTTGCTTATTACAAATGTATGAGGTTTGTGCATGATACATTTCACACTACCATGACTGTTCTGAAGGTGGTGGGGTCTGAAACTCATGTGTATATCATGACTTCATTACTTCCACCTTCAGCTATTTGCCAGACTAATATAGATGTTTGGAGGATCAGAACAAACACTATAAAATGGCTTAAATCTTGACATTCTGTGCAGATCTGCACAGTTGACAGGTATGGCCCTCTGCCCACAGGGCCAGTTGCTGTGTCCATAGCAGTTGTCCAGCAGGACATCATTACAGCAAGTCTTGATGGCACATATAAATCTTTCAATATCATCTATCCCATTATTACAGACCAAGCACAATATTCATTTACATGCTCACATTTTTCACATACCTATTTTATTATTGTGCCCTCTTCTGTGTGCCAGTTGGCTGTCTTCCTAGTTTGTTTGTTTGTTTTTTTGTTGTTGTTTTTTTTTAGTAGTATTTTTGTTTTTAGTATTATTTTTGTTTTTGCTTTTATTGTCTCTCTATCTCTCTCTCCACTACAGGGATTGAGCTAGTTTGAAATGGTTGCAGCATGGCTTTTATAGGTTATGCTCATGATCAGGTGACAGCATCTGCAACAATAGGTGTTCCCCACTTGCTAACTGCATGCAGTCAGCTGTGTAGTACTTCCAATAGCCAATATCATAGCAGCCCACTACTATAAATGACTACATCATGTGGGCATTGTCCCTATACCTTTCCTGTATGGAAGGCATCCTTCCTGTGTGTGGGCAGTGGTGTTACAGACAGCAGGTAGCAATACCTCTTACAACAGGACTTGTGGCCACAGGCCATCTACATGTTTGTATAAGGTTCCAGACCTAGGGACAGTGTGTGAGTATTGCTGTTATATGCACTGAATATTGTTAGTTTTACAATGTGTGTGTGTACATGCTAGTTTTGCATGGAATGCTGTCTACGTGCATAGTTCTCATCTGTGGGCCTATCCACATTATGGCCAGAGGATTGGCTGTTATGTTTTGTCTGTTCCCCACACAGGTCTTGTCCTTGACATATCAGTGGCATTCTCTCCACTGATTGCTATCAGTACATGGCAACATCCATTTGTGTTTCTGATTTAATATTCTTGAGTAAGGGTATGTTGCAACCAATCCTTTAACACCAGTAACTTTCACAGTGTATAACAGCAATATTTCAAATATGGCCCTGTGTTTCAGCCTCTGTACTCCTCTTATATACCAGGCTTTGTCCAGAAGTCATGCAGTAAGAGGTTGATAGGTAATGGCCTATCATTATTTAGTGCTGACATTCCTGCTATCATTGCAGTAATGTTGTGGACTCCCACACAAATTTTGGGGTAGGGTCCATATATATGAAGGCTAGAGCTGGACAAAACAAGTCTGACCTTGTACAGTCTGAAGGTCAGTGCATGAAGACTGTTATATGCCCTTGTAAGACATTTTATGGGGAAGGGGTATTAAATGTTTTTAACCTAGACTGTTACAACATGTGAGGAGTATCAGTAATAAGAAACATTAAGGTATATGGCTGTACATTTTCATACATTTCGCCATGGGAACTGTGGTGGGCTAGAGCTTACTGTCTTACACACAGCTGTGTTTGCCAGTGTAATAGTGACATTTAAGTTAAGCATTTTTGTGTAACATATATATTTACGTTGTGACAACTAATACTTTCCCCCTAGGGTTTGAGTACAGAGTGCAATTGGAGGCTGTTGAACTACATCTGTAATTAAGTGCTGATTGAGTCTTATCTTCAAGGCAAGTGTGTTTATACTGTTGTTCTACTTGAAGACTTTAGTCTAGACAGCAAAGTATGTTATGTTTTGCAGATTACTTTGCTTGTTCCCATCTTTCCTGTAACGAGTGTAGTCCAGATACAGATTTGCTGTATCCAAGACTGTTTGTAAGCTTCTGTGCCCCCCAAGCCTCTCTGTGATGGAGGTAAACTTTCTAGCTTATCAGTGGGAGTGGTAGGCACTAGGTAACCACAAGAGTGGTTTCTGGCCCAGAAATTGTAGTTTATTGGCCGTTTGGCAGTTTTTCCATCTCTTTCAACTTACTGGTTTAAAAGACCGCATTTGCGCTTGTTTCCCATCTTTCCTGTAACTAGTCTAGTCCAGATACAGATTTGCTGTATCCAGGACTGCTTGTAAGCTTCTGAGCCCCCCAAGCCTTTCCGTGTTGGAGGGAAGTCTTCCAGCTTATCAGTGGGAGTGGCAAGCACTAGGTAGCCTACCTACTACAAGAGTGGTTTCTGGTCAAGAAATTGTAGTTTATTGGCCGTTTGGGCAGTTTTTCCATCTCTTTCAACTTTCTGGTTTAAAAGCCCACGTTTGCACTTGTTTCCCACCTTTCCTGTAACTAGTCTAGTCCAGATACACATTTGCTGTATCCAGGAGTGTTTGTAAGCTTCTGAGCCCCCCAAGCCTTTCTGTGTTGGAGGGAAGCATTCTAGCGTGTCAGTGGGAGTGGTAAGAACTCGGTAGCCTATCTACCACAAGATCCAGGTGCAGATTTTTAGTTTTAGCACTTGAATTTGCCTATTCGTGCTCAGCACTTGTTCAGAACGTGTTGTTAGCACTACATAAGCTACAAATTACTACAGCACTCAACCTTCCTCTTTACCTAGAGGAAAACAGTTGTTGTACTTATTTTTCTCACTTGCTTAGAGAAAAACAGCTGTTATACTCACTTTCCTCACTTGTCTAGAGAAAAGTATTTTTTTATTCAGGCATTTCCAAGGGTCAGCTCCCAGTGTTCTCTCCTGATTATCTGATGAATCTCGGCATCTTGAGGCAATGTAGCAATTGCCTCATGTACACAGACAACCCTCTCCTCCTACCACCCAATACACAACCTGTGAGAGATGCACTTATCTAGCCAAACTGGAGGTCAAGCTCTCACCAACCAAGACTGAACTTGACAGTCAAGAGGAGAAGTTAAACACTTGCACCACACCACACTCATCACATAGTACCACGAAACCTACACCACTAAAATAGAAACATAAAAACATTTGCAGAGGCTCTTAATATTAATCTGCTTAAGCAACAGAGACCTCCAAAGGAGAAACACAAGTAACCTCCACCGCCCAACACAACCCAAATGACACATAGCCCACAGAATCATTGTACCAATAAACCACAGCCCATAAGGCAAACCAACTTACCCAACACACTAGTCATAGGTGACTCTATAGTCAGGTACACTGATGTCCTACTCACCAGGCTAAACAAGGAGAAGGTTACTGTCAGCTGCCTGTCAGATGCCAGGATCTGCCACATAACCCATGCACTCAGGTCACTCCATAGCACGTACAAATATGACTCTGTTATTGTCCATGTTGGTGTGAACGAACTGAGACATACCTCCCTGGACTACATGAAAAGAGACATGGAAGAGCTCTCCGATCTTGTAGCCCAGTAGGTATGACCCTAGCCCTGAGTAGCATTCTGCCATCACCCAGAATGATAATGCAGTACAAGGACAAATTGATTGACTTCAACAATTGGCTAAGCTTCTGGTGTCATTCTAAGGGGATCCAATATCTGTCTGCCTGGGATGACATGGTCGACAGACCATTATGCATTGCTGGCCTGTACCTGCCATGCCTGGGATTCCGGATACTGGCTAAGGCTCTTGTCACCCCTATCGTGCCTTTTTTGGCAAGGTTCAAATGACAAATTCACCACCGTAAAAGGAACAGGCAAGCAAAAACTGTGGGTAATACTACTCAATGCTAGAAGTCTAAATCTCAAAATGCACTCACTCAAGGCACTCCTTAAAATGGAGAACATCAATATCTGTGCAGTGACTGAGACCTGGTTCAAGGGTCTAAAAAGCACCCCTGTATTACTAGGCTATAACTCATACCACACTTTTCGGCCATCTAACCTGGAACAGAGCACCAAAGGCAGAGGTGTTTCCATATTCATTAAGGATATCCACACCTCCAGGCTAGTTGCGCAACATAATGCATCTGAGGTTATCCAAGTGCAACTAACTCTGGGCAAAACCGCAATTCAAACTGTAGCTTGCTACAGATTATCCACCATGCCCCAGGATTCCCACTCCTCTTTTCTTGATGTACTGGAAAATAATAGGGCTCAACCAAACACCCTAATAATGGGTGATTTCAACTACCCCATCATTAACTGGGAAAACTACTCATGTACCAACTCCTTCACTCAGTTTTTTCTGGAATTCATAAATTCCAATGCCCTGGATCAACTTATCCACACCCCCACCAAAGGCAACAGTATCCTAGACCCAGTCATTACCAACATGAGTGACTGGTGTTCTACACCTGAAGTCAACTCCTCGTTTGTCAGATCTGACCATAAGCTAATCACCCTAGATATCCACATCCCACCCCCACCCACCATTAAGGAAACCACAGTAAAACATTTCTCCAAAGCCAATTTCATGCTTCTTAAGACAGAAGTGGTGAACTTCATGACACCCATACAGATGGACAGTACAGTTACGACTGCTGAATTCTACACAAATGCACTCTATAAGCACTTAT